>NC_022019.1:32880019-32892912 GCF_000317375.1 Microtus ochrogaster
ACAAGCTCAGGCTCCTCCCTGCACAAGCTCAGGCTCCTTCCTGCACAAGCTCAGGCTCCTCCCTGCACATACTCAGGCTCCTCCCTGCACAAGCTCAGGCTCCTCTTCCTGGTTTGGCGTTTGTACTTTCTGTTCTCTGCCTTCAATGCTATTTCTCCGGCCCTTCCATTCCAGTTCTCTGGATAACATAACAGTTCTTCTGGATTAGAGTGAGCACTCCTCCCCAGGCTGGGCTGACATGGGAATTCTTTTACATCTCAAGGGCTGTCGCAGACAAGGACGCTGTTCCTGCCCTTCTCCTCCTACAAATCGTGTTCAGACAACGCTTGCTGTTGAGTTGGTGGGCGGGAAGAGCAGCCGCTTCGCCTCTGAGCCCCATTAAAGTTCCTGTGGACTGTAAAGCAGCGTCGCGACTGTAAAGTGATTTAAATGGCTTCCGAGGACGCTGATTGAAATGATTTTCAAATGATGGTTTTTAAATGACAGCAGATGAATCTCCATTTGTTACCTTCCTCTGAGTCCGAGTCAGACTGGGGACCCTGGTGCATTATTTATTATTTAGAGCACTGGCTAATCGCCCCGCAGGTTGCTGGGGAGCCTCCCGTGAGGAGGGAACAGAATGTCCAGTCTCCCAGTCCGTGTGGAAGCTGGCAGCACAGAAAGCCCACTGCCGTTAATTAGTGGATGCGTTTGCCCGGGGCAGGGGTTCTGTGGGTCCATCCTTGTCCAAATAACGCCCTCAGACTTTATTATGTGGTCCTGCAGCTCTCGCAAGCCGTCTGCGCGTGTGGTTTGTGAAGCAATTAGGTTGCAGGTGTGCGATGGGATGAAGTCAGGGCTTAATTATTTGGTGAAACAGCCGGCATTCTGACCCGAGCACCGGCTTCGTGCTATTCCCAGGCTCTTGTTCATACCAGTTGTTTGGAATTTAACACAGCCTGAGGTGGAAGGAAAGACACTTACTGCAGCTGTAGCCAGCTGTATACAATAATTTTAGCATGTCAGCCTGCTCTAATTTTAAATAAAATCCTCAGGAAAAAATCTTCCCAATTCTCTTTAAAGCCTTTCTGGTACAGAAGGAGGGTGGTGTCTCTGAACTCTCTGGAATACCAGCAAAACCGGGGTGGTGTGTACGGTTGGAGGAGGCGCCTGCCTTCCCTCAGCACCCTGTCCCCAAACCCTGTCAAATGCTTCTTTAGGATCGCTGGGGTGGTATTCACCTGTACGTTCAAGGTCATTCTTAATCAATTACATACAAAGCTCATATGGCAGCCATGGCTGTGTGAGACTTGGTACCCCAAAATACAAAATAAGAAAAAGAAGTTATACATGATGTTCAGATCTCCTTTGAGGATTTAATGGGGGGGTGTTGTACCGTGTGGTAGCAATGCTGGGAGTGGCCCCCAAAGCCTCACACAGGCTGGGCACATATGACAACAGAACTCTGTCCCTCTGGGATGGCTCTGGAGTGAGCGTCCATCATGTTCTCCATTGTCCTACATCTCCGCCAGAGCCATTTCCAGAGTCCTTCATCTCCCTAGAGCCAGCTGGCCAATAGTTTGCATTTACTATTGGTTTTACATTCATTTATCTTGAGGGACAGGGGACATTGTTGTAGCACATGAAAGTCCCAGGTCAGCCTTCTGAGGTGGGGTCTCTCTTTCCAACATTTGGGCCCTGGGGTGTGATGGGGAACCTCATGCAGCCAATGGCCTTTGAGAGACTGGACCAGGTTGGGCGTGGCCTTGGGCACCAAAAAGGCATGGCCTGCTCGTGCTCCCCACACTCCCATACCTGGATGCTGGATTCCATTCATGATCCCTGTTATGATCTGAGTCCCCTCTTAAATAAAGGACCCCTTATTATACTCTATTTGTCCTTCATCTGGTGTGTTCCCCTTCAGGGGTGGAACTCAGCTTGCCAGGCTCCATGCTGAAAACCCCTGGCCTCTGAGCCACCTCCGACAAAGGTGCACGTTAGCCTTGACCGATGAGCTCAGGGGAGCAGAAACAGATGAGCCATAAAGCGTACGCAAAGGGCAGGGGCAACCCAGACTCCCCTGCATGGCTATGAGGCTGTGTTGGGGGGCCCCTAGGCCCAGACGAGACCACTGAGTGGTTCTGGGTATGCCCCCTGCTTTTGAGGACCTATCGTGTATACTAGGAATTTTGTGAGCATTTCTTCTCCTAAGCCCCCTGTAGTATCATTTTGTTTTTTTTTTTTTAATTAAAACATTTTTAGGAACTGAGTGGTTGTGGTGCACACCTTTTAACCCTAGCACTTGAGAGGTAGAGGCAGATGGATCTCAGTTCAAGGCTAGCCTGGTCTACAAAGAGAGTTTCAGGATAGCCAGATATACACAGAGAAACTCTGTCTCAAAAAAAAAAAAAACAAAAAAAGAAATAAAATAAAATTTGGTGTTGTGCACATATGTGTCTATGCATGTTCACATATATGTGGGTGTGTGAGTGTGAGGGCACACATGCAGATTGCACACATGCACACATGTGTAAGGTCCTAGGCTGCTGTCAGGAGTCATCTTCAGTCATGTGGGTGTCCCCTTTGCGTGCTGTGATTACATTAATGAATAAAGAAACTGCCTTGGCCTGTTCATAGGGCAGAACTTAGGTAGGTGGGGGGAAACTGGACTGAATGCTGGGAGAAAGGAGGGCGGAGTCAGGAAGATGCCATGGATCTTCATATGTGCTGAAACTTTGCTGGTAGGCTAGGCCACGACCTTGTGGTGATACACAGATTAATAGAAATAAGTTAAATTAAGATGTAAGAGTTAGCCAATAAGAAGCTAGAGCTAACGGGCCAAGCAGTGATTTAATTAATAGAGTTTCTATGTGATTATTTCAGTTCTGGGTGGCTGGGATGAGCAAGCGGTTCCTAGCAACACCCCACCCTAGTCATCAAGACAGCTTCTGCCCCTGAGCCAGAGGTAGCCAGCGCGCTCTGTGACTTCCCGCCTCAGCCTTGCCGGCCCTGGAATTGCACACCGCCTGCGTGTGCATCGGATTTAGGGATCTGAACTCTGTTCTTCACACTCGTGTGGCAAGCCACTCTCTACCAAGCCTCTCGGCCCCTCAAGTAGCATCTTAGAGAAAGTTTAGTTAATCCCTGTTTTACCAATGAAAAGTGAAGGAGCTGTGGCTTCTGTTCACCTTGCCCGAGGTTTCACGTCCCTTCATGTTCCTGTCGGTGGCCTGCAATATGGTTCTGACTATGGGCTCCATGGTCTCATGGAGCCTGGCTCAGGATGACCATTGACACTCCTGTCTTTTTCCATCACCTGCTTGTGTGACCAGGGTGGGGGGGTGAAGCCACCAGCTGGGCTCTTTGCAGCTTACCTTTGCCTTGGGTTATTTTGTGCTTTGTCTGCCAGCTGTTCCCAGGAATACAGGAAGTCCTTATCTGTGCCGGTTCTGTGTGTCAACACTTCTGCCCCTTCATGTAGAGACTTATTCTCATCCTGTACTTACTAATGCTTTGGCTATTGATGTCCGCACACTGCAAAGGAGGAGTTGAACGCAGTCCCCAGCCTTGTGGGAGCTAGGAGCAGCATGAAGTCAGCTTCAGGAGGGATGCAGATGAGCTTCAGCCGTCACCAGGGAGTGAGTAGCAGGCTTCTCGTAGGCTCGTGGAGACAAGAAGTAGACAGTGTGTGGTGATCAGGCTTTGCAGACCGGTAGCTGAGCACTGCTGCTAAGAGCCGTCTAGGGGGAGAAAGTGGTGCTCTTGGGCGCACAGTGATAGAACTCTGAGCACTGCAGCTCCATGGTGCACGATTTCAGAAACTATCAACTAAACTCCTTTTTTTTAAATAAATAAATAAAGCTATTAAATTGTTTTGAGTTCTGGCAAAGAAAGTATTGCATTCCCTGTAAAAGAAGTTTTTTTTTAAGTTCACACAAACTTAACAAAAGAAAGTAGAAAAGAATTCTACCATGCAGAGCTAGCCATTATGATAAGTTCGGTGTCTGTGTTTTCCCTACGTTGAATATCCTGTTAATATTGACCTTTGCTGAATGCTGCCTTTTCTCTGCCTGTGTACACACCACCTCGGCTGTGCTCTACGAACAGGTCAGTCCCCAGCCAGGAGACATAAAAGCATGCTTCGGCTGGCTCCGTTCCGTAGATGACTCCCAGCAGGTGAATGTGGGAAGCGTAGGGCTTCTTGTTGAAGTAAGAGCTTTGACATTATACATTCAAATTCTTTCTTCCCCCGTTCAGTCTACAGAAGACTCAGAAGTCTTGAGCGTTGTGATCCCAGGCAGGATGATAATGGCTAAAGAACTACATTAAAGCCTTTGTTCCAAAATATCCTCCAAAACGTCAGTTCATAACCTCTGAGAACTTTGGTCTAGAACTTTCTGGAGGTGTGAGGATGGTCGTCTGTGCTGTCTGGCTAAGTTGGCATTGTGGGGTGTGGATGACATCAGTGGTTTCGTGATGACTGACAGCGTCTGCTCAGGGTTCTGAACCGAAGAGGTGGGGTCAGTGTCTTTACCGTCACTGAGCAGTGAGTCCAAGCCACGGAGTTTTCATGCTGCTTCAGGGGCTGTGGAAGGAGGCAGGCAGGTACTTCGGACCCTCTTGGTACAGCACCCAGGGTGTATGTGTCCGGCGCGTCTCAGATGGATTGGTTTCCAGAGGAGTGTTGTGTTCTGTAACACAATTCATGAGTGTGCATGTGTGTTCTAAACCCACAGGCACCTCTGCATTCCTCAGAGTTCTAGAAGTCTCATCCCTGGAGCTGAAGGACCAACCCTCTTCCCATTTATCCACTCAATTTTTTTCTAATAAAAAGAGCAATATCATTAATGCCATTTTGAAAACCATGCTGTATTTTTCAAATCCATGTGGTGCTCTTTCTGTTTCTCAGTTCTTTGAAAGACACTGTCAGTTTCTTAAGTCCTGAGGAGAGACGCTGTCCAGTTGGCCTGATCAAGCACTTCAGATCTCTGCCCTTAGAGAGCTACCATAGAGGGAGTCTGTGCTGCCTCCTGAGAGACGGATCTGGGCCTAGATAATCTCCCTACTCTTTCTAAACCCGAGACGGGCAGTCCTGAAGTTGGCGTGGACCAGTGGTCAGCACCTTGGAGCCAGTGTGGGTCTTCTAAGGACACCTGGGAAGAGGCTAGGAAAATGCTTACCACCCCACAGTGAGCACCCACAGTGTGTAATATGGTTGGCCGCAGAGACCATGGACCCTAGAGGCCAGCCGTGTGGTGATGGCACAGACCCCGGGCTAGAGGAAGCCTGAACAGGCAACAGCAGCTCCAGCTGCCTGACTGAACTTGCTTTTCTCTTCTGGGCTTGTAGGGCTTCCCTGCCTTATGTGTAGCTGCTAATGCTGTTTACTGCTGGTTCTGTTGGGGGGAGGCCACGACAGTGGGCAACACCACAGGCTTGCTGTGGTGCAGCAGGTTTCTGAGGCTGTGGTGCAGCAGGTTTCTGAGGCAGGTGCACACAGACCCATTTTCTTCTCTTGTTTTAGAATTTTCCTGACATTTGTTGTTCTTTGTATAGTCAAGGTATGTTTTCCTACATACCTCATGTTTCCCTACATCATTGGTAGGGCTTCCTTCAACCTTTCTAGAGCCAAATGCCTAAGAGAGCCAGGCCAGGAAACCAGTGAAGCTGGCTGTAGAGCTCTCTTGCCTTTTGGCAGGAATTAAGCCCAGGAATGATGCGTACACGGGATGCTTGACGTTCCTTAAGAGCAGGTGTTGGGCTAGGGAGCTCTCCATGGGTAAAGCTCTTACCATGTAAGCATGAAGACTGAGTTTGGCTCCCCGGACATGTGCACGTCGGCAATCTCCATGTTCCTACTTCAAGATGGGAGACGAAGACAGAAGATTCCCCAGAAGCATGTGGGCCCGCTAGCCTGGCACAGGCAGCATGGGCCCGCTAGCCCGGCAGTGTGGACTAGAAGGTAATTCTCTGTTTTCTACATGTCTGCTCTGGCACATGCGTATCCAGTGCCTGCCACACGAACATGCATCGGCACACAGAGAAAGATGAGACAGAAACAGGTCTTTGTACTGTCTATGTATTCGTGCATGCATCCGTGGTATCACGTGGCTTGAACCTCTTTGGAAAGCACAGATGAAGGCTGTCTTCCAAGCAGGAGGAGGGCGGGGAGCTGATGGGGAGGTTGCCCGGAGCAACCTCACTAATTAGACTGACCGAATTTCACAAACAAAACAGATCAGCAGGGTTATAACCATTAAAATTCACAGGCAAACATTCTTTTCCTTCCCGCTGGATTCCTTTTAAGGAGGCCCTATTGTAGGAACACCTTAATTTTGACCCCTGCACAGATCTAGGCAGAGTCCCTCCTCACCTTCCCCGTAGTGCGGAAGGAAGTGGAGAGGCGCTCTGAGTTCATCTGCCACCCCTTGGCATAAAAACTCACTGGCCAGGGGACTGTTACTCCCATAGTTAGGTCTGATGAGGGCGGGCAGAGAAATTCATCTCCGTGTCTGCTGTGCCCAGTGCTGTGGCCTCTGGAAGAATTTGCCCCTCACGTCCATCCTTTTGCTTTCTCCTTGGTTCCATTTTCAGCTCCCATTACCTTCATTGGTTGAAGCATTGAGGACCAGAATAGACAAAGGTGATCGGTCCATCCTCCAAGGGCAGGTCACCGGGTGAGGCACAGATGGGTGTCATCGTAGCCCTTCCTCCTGATGGTAATCATCACATGCCGGTCACCTTTTCCCTGGTCCATGGGCACCATGGCCTCTGTGTTGGGGCAGTTTTCCCTTAGCGTGGTGGTCCGTGTAGAGACGAGACTGCTTAGATCCCATTGGCATGAAATGAAGCCCGCGGTGACCAGTTCAGGGACGCCGAGGGAGTAAAGTCAGCTTGAGGCTACCCCTCTGCCCTGGAGAGCAGCCCCTGCAGATTCCCGTAGCTGTAGCTCAGTGGAGTAGCGAGCAGTCAGACAAGCCTCTATGTGAAGAGTCTCAGCTCAGGCCCAGGGTTGGGGTCTGGATTCTTCTGGTAGGGAGGAGGTGATTAGTGGGCCCCAGGGAGTCTTCATGATTTTTATGGTGGTTCTTTGTGGGGAACACGGCCTCTTTGATTGTAAAGGGAATCTCAGTGACATTTATATCTATGAGATATGCCGTGCTCAGTGTTCACAGACCTCAGAAGCATGCTAAGTGCTTAGCAGGAGTTTTGAAATCTCAAGATCGTTGCCTAAAAGGACCTGCATAAAGGGAATGCTGGTTGTCTTGCCGGTACCGATGAGGGAAATCCCATAAAACGCCACCCCTAGATGAAAGGCTACGATCAGTGATTGCCGAGCGAGGAAAAGCCAGTCTTTGCAGGCGCGAGTTCCCAAATGGGTTATCCAATCCCGAGTGGTCAGCCCTAAATAAATGTCCATACAGGTAACACTAAAGGGACCCGATGGGTTGTATTCATGTATATGTATACATGTGTATGTGTGTATATATACATACATACATACGTGTAACTAATTTTTAAAAGGGTCTTAAATTGATATAAATACTCATGTATGGAATTCTCAAAAAAATTTAAGTTATGTTTTTTATTTTAAGTCAGACATGAAAGATTCTCTGTTGGTTGACTCTTTCAATGGGAAGTGCTCTGGCCTCAGGCAGACAGATGGGTAGTTATCTGGGCTTGGGAAGGGTGTCGCTCACCTTCCAGCTGCCTCAAGGGAGACAGAGGTATTTTTGCACTTGACTGTGGGGGTGTTTGCACCATCTTACTTTTAAAAATGATGGTATATTTCTAGGGGTTGGACTTGACTGAATGTATATTTGCTCCAGGAGAGCTATTAGTGTGGCCCTTTGAAGTTTGTGTAGGGTTTGTAGCGAGGGTGGAGGACCAACAGAAAGGTTTGTACGGGATGAAGTCATCTTTCATGTTCATTCTGGGTTGGGGAAGCATGCTTGGGAACGGGACTGATAGGACTTGGATCCATGTTGTTTGTATACAGTTACAGGTCCCATTACAGCCTTTCCCTTCCTGTCCTTACTCAGCACCTCCCCCAGCCTCTCCCTCCCCACTCCCTACCCTGATAGTCCCCTTTCTTAAGTTGTAAGATTTGGAACTTTTTTTTTAAATATTTATTTATTTATTATGTATACAATATTCTGTCTGTATGCCTGCAGGCCAGAAGAGGGCACCAAACCCCATTACAGATGGTTGTGAGCCACCATGTGGTTGCTGGGAATTGAACTCAGGACCTTTGGAAGAGCAGGCAATACTCTTAACCTCTGAGCCATCTCTCCAGCCCAAGATTTGGAACTTTTTTTTACTTGTTATTTTTATTTTGGGGGTGTGTGGCGTGCCTGTGTGCAGTGCATGCACTTGAGCGTGAGGATGAGTGTGAGCAGGCAGGTACCCGCACACTCAGGCCACGGCGCGACTTGAGACTGTTTTCCTCTGTTGCTCTCTGCCTCGCTGCCCTGGAAGAAAGAGGGTCTTCCACTGAGGTGGGCGTTCACCATTCCAGGTTTGCTGTTCAGGCGAGTTCTCAGTCTCGCTTGTTTCCACCCCTAGTCTGGATCACAGGCATGTGCAGCCATGCCTGACCGTGTGTGTGGGAGCCGGGGATTAGAACAAGCAGTCGCTCCCACAGAGTTTTCTCTCTTGCCCAGACGTGGTGCTTTTAAACACAGAAGTCCTGTCCTGAACCGAACTTACATCCCGACAGTAACAGACACCGCGACTCCCGTTTTCACCATCTGAAATACCTAATATGTGCATCCATTCATCGTTCCCGTGTGTAGGATGTGAGATTTTAATGTACGTGAAAGTCACGCCAATTGAGATATTTGTGTTCAGTACAAGTTAGTAAAATCAATAGGTTTAAAAGGTGTGAAATTCTATAATCTCCCATTCGGAAAGGACTTTAAAGGTTAAGAACCGGAAAACAGAAACCAGGAAGAAAGGCGGATGATTAAGAATTCTGCGACTGTGCGTGGCCGGCTGATCAAAGTTGATTTATCGTGCTGCTTTGACAAGGACGTGCTGTTCATCACCGTTCACTCGCCGCTTGGCCCTTGTGCTGCCCGGAGTGTCCTTTCCAGGGCCGTCCTGCCCAGGTTTCCCTGTGCCTCCTGGGAAAGTAGCAGGCTAGTGTGGACAGTCCGTCAGCTTCCCTTCTCCTCGCCCAGGGTAGACGTGTCTCAGTATGTGTCAGGGATTCCCACAATTCTTTATGGTTTTTAGTCTTCTAAAAATAGGATGGGCAGAAAGCATATCTTAAGTTGGTTAACAGGATATGTAACTATATGCACATATAAGTAAGCTTGTGCACATGTAATTATATGCACATATATGCTTGTATATATGTAGGCCCGAGGCTAACATGAGTATCTTCTTCAGTTGCTTCCAATCTTGTTTGATTTTTGTTTTGTTTTGTTTTGTTTTGTTTTGAGACAGAGTCTATGTGGCTCTGTCTGGCCTGGAACTCACAATATAGATTAGGCTGTCTTGGAACTCATGATATGGACTAGGCTGTCTCAGACCTCACAATATAGACTATGCTGACCCAGAACTCACCATATAGACTAGGCTGTCCTGGAACTCATGATATATAGAGTAGGCTGTCCTGGAACTCAAAAGGATCAGCCTGACTCTTGAGTGCTGGGATTGAAGGCATGCACCGTCATACCCAGCTGTACCTTGTTTTTCAAAAAGATGCATTATTATGTGTTTGAGCCTCAGTGTATGCATGTGTGTGCAGCCTGAGTGTGCATGTGTGTGAGCCTAAGTGTGCATGTGTGTGCGAGCCTGAGTGTGTGTATAAGCCTAAGTGTGTGTATGTATGTGTCTGTGAGCCTGAGTGTGCATGTGTTTGTGAGCCTAAGTGTGTGCATGTGTATACAAGCCTGAGTGTGTGCACATGTGCGCGAGCCTGAATGTGTGCATGTATGTGTGTCTGAGCCTGAGTGTATATATGCATACCATAAGCGTGCAGATACCTACACGGGCCAGAAGTCAGCCACCCCTTGGAACCGGAGTTACAGGCAGTTGTGAGTTCCCTGCTGTGGTGCTCGGAGCTAAGACCTGGTCCTCTCCAAGAGCAGCCAGAGTTCTTCACCACTAGCATCTCTTCAGCTCCTCATTTAATTAGTTAGTTAGTTAATTTTACAGGGTCTTATTCAATCTAGAGCTTGCCGATTCAACCCCAATTGCCTGGTTAAGGAGCCCAGGCAGCCTCCGTCTGTCTCCACTTCCCTGGGCTTGGGTCACTGGCGCTGCTCAAACACCCACCTTCCCTCCTGGGTGATGAGCATCCCTCTCGCCAAAACCATTGCTCAGTGGCCAAGGCTGGTGTTTGCTCTCCGCATTGTGGAGGTCTGAGCTAGAGAAAGGGGCAGGTTGCTGCTAGCATTTTTGTTTTAATTTTAACCCGGTGGGAAGAAATTGTGGAATGTTCCTGCTCATTTGAAAAGAGGTTAAAGGAACTCGGGAATAATGAGCCCCCGCAGGGCAGTGACTTTGTAAATAGAGGCCGCTCTGGAAGACAGAGCCCTTTTTTGTACGTAGGGTTGGGAAGGATACAAGTTGGAAAATCATGTCTTATCCAAGACCAGGAGTAAATCTTCAGACAGGGCAGAGAAGTTGCCCTAGATTGTTCTATGCTGGGGCTCTTCCCACCAGCTCCAAGTTACTCCCATCAGGCAGTTCAGTGCTTTCAAGACTTAATTTCTGACTTCGTTGGAGACATAAGTTGGTTGAGTGGAGCGGTTTTTCCTTCATGCAGTGCTCAGGAGTGGGTTGGATCTCTACCTCCTCAAAAGAGCCATGGGTGTGGCCACATCTACTATCCCAGCACCTTGGAGTTAGCTCAGGCTAGAAGATTTCAGCCTGGGCCAGCCTGGGGTAAAACACAGGACTCTGTCTCAAACAGGAACAAATAAAATACCCCACAAAATATTAACAGTCTAAAACAAAGATGCATCCAAGTTCTAAACTCGGGTTAACGAGGGATGGAAATGACTTCATCACTGTAATAAAGATGTCAGTGAAGGTGAGGCGGGGCTGGGTCTGCTAGGCCCCTAATCCAATCCAGTTGTCAATTTGGTGGGGGAGGATTGGAGCAGTACACCTGCCAGCCAAACCCCCACTCGAGGAGATGCCAAAACAGGTTCTCTCAGGACCTCCTGGTGGGTGGAACCAGCCCTGTGATGGCAGCCTGCCTTGAGCCGGTGCAGAATGAGTTTCTGCCATGTCAGCCCTTGCAGTTGGCACTTGGGGAGGCTGAACTCATTGTGTCCCTGTGAGGCTTCCCTTGCACCCCCGGAAGGGAGACCCATGCTCAGTCCTATAAGCCTTGCTGTGTGGATCTATTGTCCCCACAAGTGAAGAGGGCAGTGTCCCTGGGGGAAAAGATGTGAGCAGAAAGAAGGAGGCGGCAAATGACATCCGGAGGGGTCGAGAGGCAAGGACGGCTCCAATCTTCCTCTCGTCCGTGCTCAGCAAAGGAGAAAGCTGCCTTGAAAGCCCTCGGCTCTAAGCAGATCCTTGGGATCTCCGCCCCTCCGTGGGTCCTTGGCTGAGCCTGAGACTCTAGCTGCCCATGTGTGGAAGGGGCTAATGAGAGGAGGGGGGTGTAAGTGCCCCTCTGGTCAATGCGACCCTTGTGGATCCAGCGAGCCCGGTGGACCTGGGCCTGAGCCCTGGCTCCGGTCTCGGATGCCCCATGAAGCTAGTTGTGCAGGTCTCTCTCAGCAGGAGGGGAAAGGATCAGTGTTTTGCCCAGAGCCCCTTGTGGATCCTGATACTCGGGTAGGCACTGGGATGTTTGTTTGCCAGTTTCTGAGGCAGGGACTTGCTGTGTTTCTTTCTTTGGCTTCCTACTCTCTAGGCTCCTGAGCGTGAGGCTTATAGGCGTGCACCAACCACCCAGATGATGAAAATTTGTCTTATTTCATCTTTTAAAGCACTTTCAGGACTACACTGACACCCCGAGACTTCTCAAGTGACCTGTTAATAATTAAACTTTCCCAGAGTCGTTCCTACCTCTTCGAGATACCGTTAAGAGTTAGTTAGTCACCACGGCGATGTGCCAAGTTCCAACCCACAGGCATTCAGTGGGTGCTCAATAAATGGTAGCTTCCCGTTCTCCACATGGACAGACTTAGGAACCAAATAACACAGGTAGGGATAAGTGCTGGTCGGACGGGCACTGGGCTCTCCACTGCTGCTCCTTTCTACCGCTCTGAGGCCAGCACACAGGAGGAGGGAGAGTCTGCTGGGATCCCACGCAATCGGACTGTGACAGCCTTTCAGTGGCTGGTTTCTGTTTGAGGCAATTAGGCTTCATGAATAACCCAGCCCCAGTGACCCCCCAAGGTGGCATTTCCTAGGGCTCTGCTGGAGATGCGGAGTGATCCTATTAGGGAGCTGAATTTTAAGTGTTGTGGGTACTGCTGTGGAGAGAGAGAGAGCTTTCCTGGGCCTTTACAGGCAGCAGCAGATGGTTGGGAAGCTTGAAGCAAAAGCCCTTTCCTGGTAAAGTACCAGTCCCCTTATGGGGGAGCCCAGAAGATGCAAGCCCTGAAGCTGGGGAGCAAGTAACAGATGGGCTGGACGGACAGAGCTGTGGGCTCCCGACCAGGGCCTGTGGGACCGCTCCATTGCAGTGGACAGATCAGGACGCACAGTGTCTCTTTTCTTGCTAGGAACGGTGGAACACGCAGAGTGAGAACCAACTGAAAAGTAAAGCAGATGTCTTTAAAAGTTTGAGAAGTGGGAGGATGGGCTGAGTCTGGCGCTGCAGTTAAAGCAAACACCGCTCTCCCCCAGGACCCGAGCTCAGTTCTCAGGACCTGTGTCAGGCAGCTGGCCACTCCCTGTAACTCCAGCTCTAGGGGATCTGTTGCCCTCTTCTGGCTTCC
>NC_022019.1:32893012-32901061 GCF_000317375.1 Microtus ochrogaster
CCCCCCGTATAATTTAAAAAACAAAAATCTAAAATAAAATGAGGCAGGAGACCATTAGGTGTGTGACAAAAGCCACAGAGACTATCACCTTCCAGAGAAGGCAACTCAGTGTCACTGCAGAAGAAATGTGTTGCCGTCGAGATGGAGAGAGAGGGGGAAGAAACCAACCGTGCCGTCCAAGGCTGACTGACCCTGTCAGAGACTGGTGGAGGGAAACCTTGCTCATTAGCTTTCCTGTCTCAACTCCTCGGTTATTAAAAGAAGGCATTTGGAAATTTTACGGACTAAAAAAAAAATTTAAAAAAACTATTTGAACTGGGTAGTCATCCAAGAGCTACATTTCAGCATCTGCTTAGGCAAAGCTTTGGAACTAGGCGAGCCCGAGATTATTCACAGCGGTGGCATCTGTGCCAGCCTCAGACTGTCCACCTTCCCTGCCCATCCGAGTCCTCCGGTAGAATCCGTGAGCCATATACCACACACTTCCAACCAGCATCTAAACCTAATTTAAAGTTAGTGCTGTTCATGAAAGGGTCTTTATGAGAAGTAATGCCATGTAATACCATGTAAGGGATGCTTAGTAGACACAGCCATGCCTGGCCTGGACACCAGGCTAGCGCTGACCCATGTCCCCTTCTCACGGGAACGCTGGGATGTGGACCACCAGCTGTCATACTGGACATCAGCCATAGGTTTATACTGTTTAACATCCGGTTGTCAAGGCTCTGCCTGAGTTCAGTTTTGTCCGATGCCGTGTACCCCAGGTCCAGATGGGCCTGCATAGAGCAGAAAGCGACTGAGGAGCGTGGCAGAGGGACAGGGCAGGAGCTGTCACCTGAGAATTGTTCGCAGAGAACATGTCAGGGCTGAGGAGATGAGATGGCTCAGCTGTCAAGTGCATGCTGGGTAAGTATGAGGGCCCAAGGTGAGATCCCAGTGTCCATGTAAAAGGGGACTGGGGCAGAGTTGGGCAGCTCACTGGAGCTTGCTGGCCAGCTGGTCTAGCTGAATCTTTGCTCAAGGTTCAGTGAGTGACCAAGGAAGACACCTGTAAACCTCGGGCTCCACACGCACACACACACAACCTCTACAAGGACATTCTAAACCTGTGCCTTCCACAAATTTTAAATGGCATCTGGTGTACTACAAGCATACTCAAGAAAGGGCAGAAGCCGAACCACCGAACACCCACCTTTGTATGCCACTCAAGTTAACTGAAGATACACGTTAATAACCATAACACGTGACTGGTTCACTCGCTGGCTTCTCCAGCACGTCTGGCAGAGTAGCTGTTCTTCATGGCACTGAGATGAGTGCGTGGATTCTCAGTAGGAGAAGCTATGAGTAAGTCTATGTTTAAAAAGTGAAGAGGAGCCGGGCGATGGTGGCGCACGCCTTTAATCCCAGCACTCGGGAGGCAGAGGCAGGCGGATCTCTGTGAGTTCGAGACCAGCCTGGTCTACAAGGGCTAGTTCCAGGACAGGCTCCAAAACCACAGAGAAACCCTGTCTCGAAAAACCAAAAAAAAAAAAAAAAATCGCGAAGAGGGCTAGAGAGATGGCTCAGCGGTTAAGAGCATTGCCTGCTCTTCCAAAGGTCCTGAGTTCAATTCCCAGCAACCACATGGTGGCTCACAACCATCTGTAATAAGGTCTGGTGCCCTCTTCTGGCCTGCAGCCATACACAAAGACAGAACATTGTATACATAATAAATAATAAATAAATAAATAAATGCAAAGGCCGAGAAGACGATTCATTGGCTAAGAGCCCTTGTTCTGCAGCCAGAGGAACTGAGTTCGAACCCCCAGCAGCCACGTCGTCACTGTAGAACCACACAGAGTGTGGAGGCGGCAGACCAACTGCTCCTCCCTAGCCTCAGCACCAGGTGGAACCTGCTGGAGCCGGAGGGATTGGGGGACGTCACCTTTCCTTTTGGTGCCACAGGTCTCACCATAAATCTGTCAGAGGGTCTTCATTTGCAGAGAGCAGCAGTTAATGCAGACTCGTAACTGGTCAGACTGATCCACTGAGTGCAGCCTTGAATGGGACGTCTGTACCCACCCTGTCTTCCCCAAGACCTGGAGGATGAGGGGGAGCTCTGAGAAGCTGTCTCCGGACATTGTGCGGCAGATCTTGGGGCTGGAGAGATTGCTTAGCAGTGAAGGAGCAGAGTTTGATTCCCAGCACCCACATAGTGGTTCCCAGCTGCTCTTAACTCTTATCCCTGGGCATCCAGTGCCCTCTCCTGGCCTGGGGACACACATAGTGCCACCTACATACATTCAAGGAAAACACTCATACACATGAAATACAATAATGTCTTTTTCAAGGGGCAGGCATATCTGTCACGGAGTGATGGCACAGTAGGTCCAGAGTCCTGTTCCTGGTATTCCTGTCAGTGGCTCACAGCTGCCTGTGACTCCAGCTGCAGGGGATCTGGTGCCCTCTTCTGGCCTCCATGGGTCCCTGTGTGCATGCGTACACACACACACACACACACACACAGAGGTACATACATACACAACATTTAAAAATGAAAGAAGTGCTTACACAAAGGCCACATCTTGCCCTGATCTTTCCCCCACGTCTCTGCCTCATGGCTGTCGTGAATCACACACCCACAGATGCCCAATGTCACAGTAATTCTGCCTCGACTCAGGGCCCCGAGCAATGACTCCCGCCAACCTTGTACTGATACCGAGAGCCCAGATGAATCCTCTCTTTGTTTCAGTTGTTCCTCTTGGTATTTAATTACAGTGTTGAGAGGCTCACTGACATATTAACTTTTTTTTTTAACTTTTAAAGAAAACTACAAAAATAGATCTTTAAACAGAAAACATACGTCTAATTAATTTGTCTTTTTCTACAAAATAACTGAAATTTTGCATGCTGTTTGCAGTGAATTTTGCTTAGTCGCTACAGGAAAAGTCACTTCTTTTCCAGAATCCACACCCGCATAATTTTGTCTTCCTGTTGAGTGTCAATAGTATTTTTCCCCCAGAATCCATATTAGGAGCGTCAACTCCAGAGTGCTTAAATACTTGAACCAAAATAGAATTTAGTCATCTTTATATTTATAACTAATATACATCCTGAGTTCTGGCGCAGCTGAGTCATATCTGAAGGGAATAAACAGAAATGGGTTTGCGACTTGATTTAAACCAGCCTGTCCCTCTTGTTTAGGAGATTGTATGTGTGTAGTGGTCTGCCTCTGTGTCTCTGCACCAGGTGCATGCAGTACCTCCAGAGGCCAGAAGAGGGCGTTGGATCCATTGGAGTTACAGAAAATTACAAGCCGTCATGTGGGTGCTAGGAATTGGCCCAGGCAGGGTTCTCTGGAAGAGCAGCCAGTGCTCTCAACCCCTAAGCAAGGAACCTTTCTCCTCGTTTCACTTGTTGAAGGCGGAAGTCACAAAATAATCCCACACTAGTTCAGAATTATGAATAATAAAGGTTTATTTATTTAAAGGAAACTCACAAATCACTGTCCTAGATAACAGTTCTCACACGAATGGGGAACAGAGTCTAGCAGCCGTGAGCATACGCACACTTTACAGCTGCATTTGCAGTATAAGTATAAATGCTATTGGCTGAAAGAGCGGAATATTCTCCCACAGCAATTTGCATATTGAATTTTATACAGTGCCTGTTGCAAAAATGGCTCCTCCATCCCAGATGGCTCTTGCTTTTCTTTGCCTTTGAATTTGTGGCTGAGAAAGGGTTCAGAAAATCAGCTAGAGATACTCTCACATTGTATCTCCCAGCCTCCCGTGAAGGAAATCCCCTTTCCATGAGGCAGCCTTGGAGCACTGTAGCGGGTCCTCAGGATCTGGGGGACACTGTCCCTCTCTCCTCCCCAACTCACCGGAGTGAGTGTGATTTTGTAACCTTGGCATTAAAGTCTTCACATCTGTCTGTCTGCAGGTTGTTGCCAAGCCTCTCACTTCCTGATCTGCCAGTTGGTAGACTTGACATTTGCTATAAAGTTGCCCTTTACAGATATATTCATTTATTATATATACAACTTTCTGCCTCCATGTATACCCACATGCCAGAGGAGGGCTCCAGATCTCATTACAGATGGTTTGGAGCCACCATGTGGTTGCTGGGAATTGAACTCAGGACCTCTGGAAGAGCAGACAGTGCTCTTAACCACTGAGCCATCTCTCCAGCCCCTCCTTAGTGTCTTTAGACTTAAAGGAAAGGTTCCCTAATTTGGAGGATATTTTCTGTGATCAGTCGTGTTGATGGCTTGGTGTCCTTTTGAGCCCACCCTCCCCTTGTCAAATTCCTGTCCTTTCTCAAACCCTTGTTAACTCGGATCAGTAAAAGACCCCTGCACACTTCAGAAGTTGAGTTTGTGGAACTTTGATTCTGGTGTCCTTCAGTGTGTGTGTGTGTGTGTGTGTGTGTGTGTGTGTGTGACACGCTGTGTGTGTGTGTGAGACATGGTGTGTGTTGTGGGAGCTGCGGGCTGCATTCGGTGTTGCGAGAGGTCCTTCCGCTCCTCCAGCCAATAGGTGTGTGTGTGAGTGACACTGTGTCTGTGGGAGTGACACTGTGTCTGTGTGACACGGTGTGTGTGACAGGGTGTGTGTGTGACAGGGTGTGTGAGTAACACTGTGTTTGTGACACTGTGTGTGACAGGGTGTGTGTGTGTGATACGGTGTGTGTGTGACACGGTATATGTGAGTAACACTGTGTTTGTGACACTGTGTGTGACACAGTGTGAGTGAGTAACACTGTGTGTGTGACACGGTGTGTGTGACAAGGTGTGTGTGTGACACGGTGTGTGTGACACTGTGTGACATGGTGTGAGTGAGTAACACTGTGTGTGTGACACGGTGTGTGTGACACAGTGTGTGTGTGTGACACGGTGTGTGTGTGTGACATGGTGTGTGTGTGACACGGTGTGTGTGTGACACAGTGTGTGTGTGTGTGTGTGTGTGAGAGAGAGAGAGAGAGACACGGGTCATCCGGTGAAGTCGTACAGACGCGTTGGCCCCACCTCTCCTCCACTGCCGTGGATTCTTGTCGATGGTGAGCATCGGGGGCTGTGCTTTTTCCTCCGTGGCACTCTTTTCCTCGGCAGATTAGTCGAGAACGTGAAGTGGATGCTGCTGAGGCTGTTCCAGACATTTACTGTGAACAGGTGGAGAATTACAGAGCTTTCCGTGTAGGCGAGCAATTAACTCATGAGGAAGATTTGTGGAAATGAGCCGTGAATAGTGTAATTTTGCACTTGATGTCAAAATTGAAGGAACTTTTGTTTCTATATTTCAACAAGCCGTGTCTCCATGATAATTGAAGGCACTGCTTCTAGACGCAGCTCATCATTGGTACAACAGAGTTAGTCTGTCTCTGTGTTCCCTGCGGTACTGGTTTGATTGACGCCACCACCGGTGGTCCTTTGTCCCTGGCCTCTCTTTTATACACTGTTCATGTACTCGGTTGTCTTTAACACTGAGGCTCCTGCCTGATGCATCGGCTTGCAGGGTAAGCTTGGGCAGGCTGTGGGGGTAGATAGGTACCCTTCACAGCACTGGGCCAGTTTCTTCATTGCTGAGCCCAGGGCGACTATCTCCATGGTGTTCAGCAAACTCAGAACCTGGCTGCTTCTTGTTTTTTGTTTGTTTGTTTGTTTGTTGTAGTTTTTCCCCCCCCCCCCCCGACTACATGGTGCGCATGTCAGTATGCAGCTATGTGCCCCTGTGAAGGATAGCAGAGTGTCCCTTAAGACCGGGCCTGTCACTGAACCAAAGCTCACTGACTGGGCTAAGCAGGCTCATGGGCACACTCTCAAAATCTTTCTTTCTCAGCCCTGCAATGCCAGGTCATGGGAACATATGACCATGGCTGGTTTTCTATGTGGGTACTTGGGATTCCAACTTGGGTCTTTACTCACTGAGTATCTCCCATGCCCCAGAACCTGCTTTCTTAATCCATTATTCTACAATATTTTTTAAAGACGTTAGGAAACCAGGGAGGCACACACACAAGTCCCTGTAGTCTGAAGATTTTCCAAGAATATTTTTCTTACCATGCATCTAGCTTGTCTTGTTTGGTCTTTGGGGCTGCTGTACAGTATGCATGTGTGGCTGAGGACTTGGTGAAAGTTGGGCCTTGTGTTTATACAACATTTCAAACCTCACAAAGCCAGTGGAAACTGAAGGCACTGCTGTGTGCTTTGACTGCAGGGCCCACACGGCCCCCTGCCTGGGAAGCAGGGCAGCTTCTGTCCCTGGTCTTTGGGGTCTCCACACGGCCCCCTGCCTGGGAAGCAGGGCAGCTTCTGTCCCTGCTCTTTGGGGTCCTCCCTCACTGGCCTGCAGAGCAATAGAATGCAGTGTTGGATTTTTTGTTTTTTGGTGGAGGGGGGAGGGGAGGTCTGTCTATAGGGGGCGGCTTTGAAGGATGGAGGAAAGTGGATTTTTTGGGAAACAGATGGCTTTCTCTGCGGGTAAAGTACACGAGAAGATGTTCAAATGCAGGTGTGTTGCTGGTGCCTGTTGTGTTTATTTCTGCTTTTCTTATTTTTCATTCCTAGCGACTGGCGTTTATTACGACAAAGTTCTTTCTCAGAGGCCCAGTCGTGTATGGAGAACTAACCTCCATTGCTGTCTGTTTTTTTCTGGGACCCTGTCGCCCCGCAGTTCTGACCTCCATGCCTGCTCAACAGCGCCCCCTTCTCACCCCCATCCTCGCTTTTTCCGCTGCTGTGGATTTGCTCCGTGCTGTTCCTTTGCAAACACGTTTGATCCCAAGGCTTCTCTCCTCTTCCAATGTCATTTGGATCCGCCATGCCTTTGAGGAGGAGGAAAACCAGCATGTTGACCCTTCGCTGCGGTTTCCGTAGTCTAGAACATGCATGAGTACGTGCCGCTGAAGTCAGCCCCTCCTCTGGCATCACGGTGTAAAATGTGTGGAAGTTACTTCATGCTAAACTCGGAGATCTGGCACGGAAGACAGATCGAAGCTTTTAGGACGAGATCTTTTTGTCTCCGCGGTTGGTCAGACTTAGCCTCAGCAATTTTTGTAAACTCTGAATTTTTCTTTTGACAACAGGTTTAATTTTCAGAAGATGGTTGAACCTTTGTTTCTCATGGTCCTTTAGTTATTTTAAACTATTGATTTCTGGGAGGCAGTGGCATCCCTGACATTTGAATGAATCTGAGCAGGAGTTCAGAGTCTGGGTGGAGTCCTGTCAGTCCTGGTGACCTTGCTCTAAGAAGGGACAAGTGCTAGTCTCTAGCTGGCTGCATTACTTCCTGTCCACAGCCCTTGTAGATTAGAGTTCAAACATGGATGACTTAGAGAGATTCTTTTCTTTTAAAGCCCACAGTTCCCACTGGCTTTATTTCCTCTGAACCATCCCTGTTTTTTAACACAGCCTTTGAGTAAGTGCTGCTGCTGGGCCCCTGTGGGCGGCTCATGCTGCTGTACAGTGCTGTTTGTTTGGGTGGGGTTTCATGTAAGGTGGTAAACTGTAGCCTTGGTGTTTGTCCTGTCTGCCATCTGTCTTCACTGTTCCTGCTGCCATGACTGGCATCCATTCTGTGGGAAGGACACTGAGCCTGGAGCTGCAAACCAGTGTGAATTAACAAAGAGGATGCTGGGTCCCCAGATTCAGTGTGTGGTGTGTGTGTGTGTGTGAGTGTATGTATGTGTGGCATGGTGGTCTTTATAGACGGTCATAGTGTGGTGTGTGTGTGAGTGTATGTATGTGTGGTCATAGTGTGGTGTGTGTGTGAGTGTACGTATGTGTGGTATGGTGGTCTTTATAGATGGTCATAGTGTGGGGGAGGTGTGTGTGAGTGTATGTATGTGTGACATAGTGGTCTTATAGACGGTCATAGTGTGGGGTGTGTGTGTACATATGTGTGGCATGGTGGTCTGTGTGTATGTATGTGTGGCATGGTGGTCTGTGTGTATGTATGTGTGACATGGTGGTCTATGTGTACGTATGTGTGGCATGGTGGTCTGTATAGACGGTCATAGTGTGGGGTGTGTGGAGGTGTATGTATGTGTGGTCATAGTGTGGGGTGTGTG
>NC_022019.1:32901381-32922551 GCF_000317375.1 Microtus ochrogaster
TGTGTGTATGTATGTGTGACATGGTGGTCTGTGTGTATGTATGTGTGACGTGGTGGTCTGTGTGTACGTATGTGTGGCATGGTGGTCTGTGTGTACGTATGTGTGACATGGTGGTCTTTATAGACGGTCATAGGTTCTAGAGGGGATGATATGGATATGGGAGGAACTGAGAGGGTGGCTGGAAATTATGGAACTACAACACAAGTATGTATGAAATTCTCAAAAGATTAAAAAATGTAACCCAAGGAAAGTTACAGATTATAACATTCATAAGAAGATGAGAGATCACGTCTGAAGATAGTGTTTTGAGTGGAATCATGAGACTTACACAGAATGTTTATATATGTCACATAGTGCTTATATATAATAGACGTGTATACATTTTACAGCCCTCTCTTCAGTATGGTTAAGCAATCCCACAGTAGCACTGGGGTGACAGAACCCCCAGTCATCAAATCCCCTGACAGCCCTAGTCATCCAGAACCAGTGTGCCACCACGTTCACAGACGCGATCTATCCCTAGAACTACCCAAGGGTAAGGTAGAGGCAACGTGGCCACTGACTGGGACAAGAAAAGAAGGGGAAATAGGGTCCTGGACTTTACCCGTTCAGCTGTGGTGGGCCTTTCCTCTGTAGTGTGCACAGATAGTGTTTGGAAGGTGTAAATTCGGAGTGTGTTATGGTTGTGTATGTTAAAGCGTGTGCCATGGCGGTTTCACTTCTGGAAGAGCAGCCGGTGCTCTTAGCCTCTGAGCCATCTCTCTAGCCCCTAAGCAGGGTCTTTTTTTGTTAATAAAATTTAGACATTCTTACTACTCAAGGACAATAAAGCCCTAGTGTTAGGAGAAGACTAACACAGCCCTGAAAGACTGGCTTCTCTCCCCAGCCCCTCCTCACGACAGGTTTTCAGGAGAGCGGTAGATATCCCCAGCCCTACGTGCACACACGTTCTGTGCATGGCCCTGGGATGCATAGCGAAGGAAGTTCTGCGCCCAGCACTCTGGTTACAACACCCATGAATTACGTACGGTGAAGCTGAAAGGGCCCATTCTCTCCTGTCCTGAATTCGGGGACTCCCTGAAACCCAATCCGATGTGTGTTTAATGAGTGTTCTGAACACCGAGGCTCAGTGCCGTGGGGAACAAGGAGACAGTGTGTCCTTGCAGGCGGCGTGGCCACCCGAGAGCCTCCTTAAGGGGGAGAAAGGCAGCGTTTGTGTGCAGACTAATGGGCAGACCTAAACATCTAGCTACATCCGTCCAATGACAGCTTTGTCCCAGCTCCCCGGAGCTGAGGTGTGAAGTCTTATTTCCTGTCTCTAGTGATCACACTCTTTCCTGCCCTGGGCACCAGACAGCTCTTTGATTCCTGAGTTATCTGTAGTCTTTTGTTCCTCCGTGGCATTGTGGCCATCACCTTAGTATACTGAGTTCTGGGTGCTCAGGGTCCCCGGCCCTGTGGCAGAGTAGCTTGGCTCGCGTGAGTGCAGCCGTGGCATGACGACCTCCGTGCCGAAATGGCCCACATGATGATGACCTCCGTGCCGAAATGGCCCACGTGTGACACGTAGATGAGGTCCACCTAGGGATCCCCGCAGATGTTAAGTGTCCGATTACATAGGCATCGCTGCAAATGTTCCCTGAAGTGGAAACTTCAGCCAAGGCCTGTGACTGTTTCTACTCCATAGCTACACACCACATAAAACACCTTCTCCATTACGGACTGCCAGCCATGATGGCGGTCCCAGGGGATTATGATGGAGCTGAAGGATCCCTGGTGCCCTGTGACAGGAGAGCCGTGACACTTCCCTCGTGGTCTGTGGTCATGCCGGTGTAAACCAACCACTGACTTGCAGAGTTAGGAAAGTACAGCTCGGGAATTCTGTACAGGGCATAGCAATAGTGATAAGAGACATGGTAGTGTGTTTATACTGTGTGCACTTGGCAGTGGGCTGTACCAAATACATACAACTGTACAGCATCTGCTGAAGTATTCATAGTGTGGGTGTGTCGTGGGGCATGTCATAGGCTGGGGAAGTGCACTCTGTGGTGTTTTGTGACCATGTCAGAACCACCAAGACATGCTCTGGGGACTTCTCATCCAGCAGTCAGTGTAGCTGAGCTTTCCAGAATTCCCACACCAGCTTGGACCTTGAGAATTACCTTCACACGTCTTTTCAGCTTTGAGACCAGCCTTGCTCCTCCACTCTGCGATGCCCCCTCTGGGAATTCCTCTCTGATGTGTCTCCTTTCCTGCTAGCTGATTTCCATTCTCCGTGGCCTTTGGCGTGGAGCTCAGGTTCAGAACTCCTAGGTGTTGCCCAACCCTGAGCTCTGACGTCTAGTGCTTGGCCTGGTTCCTGTTCTCTCCTGCTGGGCGGTCTGGTTTTACCTTCTGACTCTCAGGAGATTTTATTTCTGCCTTGCCTTGTTTAGTCCTGAGAGCTCTTTCATGATCACCAGCCATCCACCCTCCTTTACAGCCTTCCGGGTTTCACTGTTGTTGGTGTTCAGGAACCTGTAGGGTCTCAGGCTTGTGAGCGCGCATGCTTTGAAGAGAACTTCCAAGTCCCAAGCTACCAGACACGCAGCATCCTCCGTTGCCAGCATTGGGCATTCTTCCTCCTCTGACTGCTCCTGACTCCAGGCTCCCCTCCTCCTCTCCTCTGTAATTAGATTTCTGCTTGCTTCTCTGTCATCTCCCAGAATTCCGAAGACATCTCTCACCTGATGTCCCCCTCTCATTTTCTTCTAAGAACTTGCTCCTTTTTTTAAATTTAAAAATTTTTTTTTCTTTTTATTCTTCTACTGTCATTTTAGCAGGGTGTCTGGAAACAGTTGAGACACGTTGCATGTGTTCATTTTGCTATATTTAGCCCCAAGTCTGACGTTTCCCCCTAGTTTGCTTTAAGCCCAGGCTGCCAGTGGCCTTGTGCTAATCCTTCTAGGAACAGGCAAAAAACCATGGGCATTTACACAGAGATCCAGATTCTTGTGGAATTTCTCAGTCTGTGTCCTCCTTGGCTTGCACTTCAAGGATAGCTGGTCTCTGGAGCTGGGGGCTGTTGGAGCAGGAGCATAGGAAGGGCCCAGCTGAATTAATGGGCGTCCTGAGAACAGAGCTGAGAGATGCCGAGACCCAGTGTGAATCTTTCACAAGAGATGATGAAATAGATCTTGAACTGTGGAATATGGTTTACATACAGAATAATGGCAGTAAAGGGGTAGGGGCTTTTTAGCCATGAGAAAAATAAATCACCTCCTGTAGTTAGCTTGTGTGCTAGGTGTACTTGAACTTGAGGTGTAGGACTTGTGAAGGCTGGAATTTTCCCCAGTCTGCCTATCCAGGCATTATCTCCTTGTCACCTCCTAAAGGGACAGTACCAAACGTGCACTGTCTGTTCTCATGTGGCTGAGAACCAGGCCCTAAAGTGGCTGTTCATGTATTAGGACCAGAAGGCAGAACACTAGACACGGGATAGCATGCTAACGACAGTCTACCGGAGTACCATCAGGACCTGTTTGCTCTGAGAAGCTGCACACCGTCCTTCCCAGCATTGACCATGATAACTCGGCACCTGTGCCCCTGCCTGTGTAATGCATACTGTAAGGACAACTTCAGGTGCCGTTCCTTGGGTGCTGCCCACCCTATTTTTAGAAACAGTCTCTCAGTGGCCTGGAACTTAGCAAGTAGCACTTACCGCCCAATCTAATTTACCTGATTATTTGTTTATACCAGGGACTTAGAGGAAATCATTTTCCTATTCATAGCATAATGGCCACACTTGACCTCACTCCCTTAGAATATCTCAGCCTTCTCCAGCTATAGTGCTTATTAATAGCTCTGTTTACCCATTCAGAGATGGTCCAAGAAAGAAGACTGTGAGAATGTTAAGAAAATCCATGGGGCGTTGTAGTGCCCTATGGTCAGACTGGTAGACGGTGGAATACGGGACTTAGAACAGTATTCTCAACGGTTCTGTTGCTAGGAAGACTGGCAAGGCTTTAGAGAGAGAAGCCATTTCTTTCTGTTGGGTAAGTGTGTGTGTGTGTGTGTGCCCTGGTTGCCATGGTTACACTAAACCCTCAAAAGAGGAGGGGGGGAACACTCCCGTAGATGGCTTTCCAAAACCTGAGCAGATGGAAATTTTGTAAGCCTGGTCAGATGCTACGTTTGTAGATTTCTGTCTGTGAGAGAATTCCCGAAAGCTTTCTCCAGTAGGAGATTCATTCATTCAGTCCTTTAGGGAGGTGAGGAAAAGAGAGGCTGTGCCCCTCATCTGCAAAGCTGCAGCTTTAGTCTTTCGGGGGAGCAGAAGAGTCCTTGCATGAAAGTGTACGGATAACCTGAGAACACAAGAGCTGGGGGGTGGGGGGAGAGGTGCAGTATTCATGCCCTCGGTCCTGAGGTTCTGTTTGCTAGACCGTGTCTGTGAATATTTGCACCATTTAGGATTCAGGGATTGCTTCCCAAGCCTGTGAACGCCCCACTAATGTGATTTGATAGGGCCCAATGAAAGTCCAATTTAAAATGGAGAAGGCAACGGGCACCACAGTGTGGAGTCCGCCAACTTGTTTGTGCGCTAGATTAAAATTCAAATGCTCTTGGAGCTTAATTAAGAGTAGCCAATAAGAAAAAAAATGAAAGAGATTTGATTATGTGGTTTCATTTATTGCCAATTTGTTCTCCAGAATGAAACATCATAGTTACGCTTTGACCTCTCATAAGGGAAATACTTCTAGAATATTTTATCAGGACTACTGGAATATGGGGTTGGCTGGATTCAGATTTCTATAGGCCATGGGAACCTTAGTGATCTGCAAAAGTACAGCCTTATGGGGATATTTGAGGAAACACCCATAGGGGTCTGGAGAGTTGGCTCAGCTGCTCTTAGAGGAGACCTGGGTTCAATTTCTAACACCCACATGGTGGCCTGCAGCCATCTGTAATTCCAGCTATCGGGGATCTGATGCCCTCTTCTGGCTTCCAAGGGCACCTGGCTTACACATGTGCACAAGCATACATGCAAGCAAAACACTCATATACATAAAATAAAAATTAAAAAAAAAATGTCGCCAGGTGGTGGTGGTATACTCCTTTAATTCCAGCACTCAGGAGACAGAGACAGGTGGATCTCTGTGAGTTTGAGGCCAACTTGGTTTATAAAGCAAGTTCCAGGACAGCCAGAGCTGTTACACAGAGAAACCCCATCTGGAAAAACCAGTCGATAGGTAGGTAGGTAAGCTGGTCGATAGGTGGGTAGATAGATGGATGGATGGACGGATGGATGGATGATGGATGGACAGACAGATAAAATCTCCGTAGCAGGCCACTGTCATATTAAATCCCTATTGTCATACATAGATATGTCACCTGATAACAAGGCCACTCTTAGAAAATGTTTTTCTAGATGTTTCATCACTGTCTTTGTGTTTTGCCTTCTTAAATGATGCTGCTGCCACCACCACCACCACCCCACCCCCCACCCCCGCCCCAACAACAGTACCTTATCTGTTTATTTAGAAACAGAGTCTCAAGTAGCCCAGGCTGTCTTCCCACTCCCTGTGTTGTTGAAGGTGACCTTGAACTTGGGAGGTAGGGGCGAAAATGTCCTAAGTGCTGGAATCCCAGGCACACACCTGTTTTATACAGGTTGGGAATTAAATGGGGGTGGGGGCTAATTGCATGCTAGCCAAGCCATTTGCCCACCGCTCAGCTTAGACTGTTTACAGGTGTGCACACGTGTGTGCTTGCATGTGCGTGTGTATGGAGAGCAGGGACTGATGTTGGGTTTCTAATACTCTCAGTCTCTCACTGAACCTGGAGCTCACACTTGACTAGAGGCCATGGCCAGCGAGCTTGGAGGATTCCTCTGTCTTTGTTCCTCCAGCGGCACGGCAATAGGGCGCAGACATGACATCATGGCCAGCTTCTGTGTAGGTTCTGGGGTGCCAGCTCAGGCCCTTGCACCTGTGTGGCAGGTGCTATATAGACTGACCCTTCTCCCCAATATGGCTGGCTTTCTCTCTCTCTCTCTCTCTCTCTCTCTCTCTCTCTCT
The DNA here is from genome assembly GCF_000317375.1 of Microtus ochrogaster. Classification (NCBI taxonomy): domain Eukaryota; kingdom Metazoa; phylum Chordata; class Mammalia; order Rodentia; family Cricetidae; genus Microtus; species Microtus ochrogaster. The sequence continues at coordinate 32,907,441 of NC_022019.1, forward strand.
CTCTCTCTCTCTCTCTCTTTCTCTTTATTTCCCCCCTCTCACCTCTCTCTTTCAATGGGCATTTTAGGCTGTAGTGGCCTGATACCCACTGGAATCAACATTGATGGTGAGTTCCTGGAAGACATCAGGGTATCATTTACCTGTGAATTCACGGGGGATTCAGGATGCTTCCTGGTCATCCATCCTCAGTGGATCTCAGGGACCAGAAAGCAGTCACTTGGGCTTTGAGTCGGCAGCTCCAGGACCACAGAAGAGGCATGTGTGTAAATAGGCACAAAAAAGTAAATTTTCAGAATATTTTAAGAAATGAGATCCAGGCACTGGAGATGACTCAGTGGTTAATAGCTCTGTGCTTCCAGAGGTCCTGAGTTCAATTCCCAGCAACCACATGGTGGCTCACAGCCATCTGTAATGGGATCTGGCGCCCTCTTCTGTCCTACAGGCATGCATGCAGGTAGAGCACTCATGTACATAAATAAGTGAACCTTAAAAAAGGAATGCGATCCACTGTTAACTACGACCCACACCGCAGGCAGGCAGTCCCTTCTGCTGCTGCTCTGTGACAGCGCGCAGGTAGCATTTGCAAGGCTGAGGTAGCCTGGGGTTGAGCAGGAAGTTAGCCGTGACCCTGGACACCTGTACTGACTCATGAAGGCCTCAGTGTCAATGGAAGCTCCCCATCTCTCTATGACGAGTATTAGTCTAATACCCTTGTCTGTAGAAACATCCACTGTATCCTGACTTCTCTCTGCTTGTATTTAAATTTCTAGTGTTGAACTGTGACGTCTCATTTCTCAGAGTCTGTAAATCTAGTTGAGGTTATCAGATTCCCTTAGTTCCAGGAATTCTTGGGGAAATATGAGTGCCCGCCAGCTGGGCAGATAATTGGCAAATCCTTTTTTTTTTTTTAAAAAAAAAAAAAAACAGACAGTGTTGGAGGTTGTGAAACTCTACACTGTACAATATAGTAATTCTTCCACAACGTTTTACTCCTGGGCCCATTTTAAAAATGTTTTTTGTTAAAAGTCTCCGGCTTTTGCTGAAGTTACTGAAGGAAAGAAGGTTCTAGAAGATGTGACTGTCCATAAGCTAATCATGTGGCTTCTTGTATTCTGGTGTGAGAAGTGAACCTAGAATGAAGGGTTGGTGTAAGCAGGTCACTGTCTGCATCCGTCAGCCTGACTGGGAATGACTGTGTGCACGTAGCATGTCAGAGGCAGCAGATGACAGCACATGGTGACAGAAAGCAGGGTTGGTGACCCGTAGCCCGCCGTCCTCTCTCACGTCTCTCTCTTTGGAGAAATGTGCTTGGGAATGCATGTCATAGGGAAGAAGGGGATCTCTGGTGGCCACGTCTTACTCCTGCCAGCTGTGCATGTGGAATGGCCGGACCATGACCCGTGACATTCCACAGAGGATGTTGTGCTGCCGCACGTAGCTGTGGGTATCTTCTAGATTGCCGTGACGGCAACTACGGGGCCGTAAAGAGGCGTCTGTTAGAGCAATGGAAGTGTGATGCCCCACACTGAGCCATCTTTATTGGCCCCGGTGGCCCTGTGAGGACAGGCTAATGGGCACGCCGTCACGGTACCTGTCAGCTCCCAGCCCTCGCTGTCATTCAGCATCTCGAGTTAGACGGCTCCTAAACTGTTGTGTGTGTGTGTGTTGGAACCAGCGATCTCGTCACACCTGCCCGCTGAGGTTTGGCGTGTGTGGTAGGACTTGATCCATCTTACCAGCAAGGTCTTAGGAGTCCATGGAGTTACAAAGAGAAACCGAGGCATGGTTCTAAGTTGGGGTGTTCTCCATGTCACCCCCTTCTCTCCTGTTGTGCAGACCTGAGAGCTGAACTCAGGTCGGTTGCCAGGCTTGGCGGCAAGCTCTTTTACCTGCTGAGCCGTCTCCCCTGCCCTAGGGTAACAATTGCACGGGGCAGGTAAAGAAACTGAGATCCCTGCTCTGTGTGCAGCAAACCCAGTACTGTTCTCAGAAACAGACTCCAGGCATGTTCTTCTATGTCTGCTGTCCCAGCTCTCAGGAGGCTAAGGCAGAAGGACAGTGTGTTCAAGACCAGGCTGGCCACACAGCGGCACTCAGTCACAGCATCACACAGCAACACACAGGAGCACACAGCGGCACACAGCAACACACAGTAACACAGCGGCACACTCCTTCTAGAAACTGAAGCAGTTTGTTACTAGAAAAGGAGAGATGCTGTGGCTGGGGTTGAGGTCGGGGAAATCGCTTTATCTTGGTCCGGACTCAGCAAGAACACAGACACAGACGTGGCACCCAGGATTCACGGGGTGGATGGTGGCGAGTCCTGCGTGCCCCTTGTGAGCCCCGCTGATGCGGGAACTGGGAGCAGTGTGGTCTGTGTGCCTGGCCACACGCAGAGAGGCCATCTCTAACACCGCTTCTTTCTGTCCATAGCAACGAGCTCCCGGGAAGGTGCTGCTGGACGCCGTGTGCAACCACCTCAATCTCGTGGAGGGCGACTACTTCGGCCTGGAGTTCCCTGACCACAAAAAGATCATGGTAGGAGACACCGGGGACGCCAGCTGAACATCCCCACCTGCCCACTGTTCAGGGGTGGGGAGGAATCCCTACTTCTCTGGCCATGCAGAAGGAAGTAGAAGGAAAACTCCCAGAAAGCACTGGTTGTATTTTAAATATATATTTGATCAAATGTCCAAACTACGTGTAAAGGTAATTTGTGCCTCTGCCAGCAGTGTCTGAGGCTGGAAACCGCCTCCCTCTGCCCTGCCTTCCTCTCCCAAAGGGGTCACGACCCACAGGTACTTGGGTGGTTTTTTGGCCTGCATGCATATGTTTACAATGTGGATGCAATGCTTGTGGAGGCCAGAAGAGGGCGTTGGATCCCCTGGTACTAGAGTGACAGTTATGAGCAGCCATGTGGGTGCTGAGAATCAAACCCAGGTCTCCTGGGAAACCAGCCAGTGTTCCTCGCCGCTGAACCCCCCTCCTCCCGCCCCCCACATTGTTCTAGCTCCTCCGTAGTTTACAGAGGAGATCTAATCAACTGGGAGGAATACGTCTTAAGATGTATTTTATCTATGTTTGTATCCAAGGCATTGTCGTTTAATATATAACTCATCTCAGTAACTATGAATAAGTTATTCTCATATTGTCATTTTTGCCATACCCAGTTGTCAAATCCTACCTGTGTGTTTGATGCCAGCTCCTGTGGGTCCCTCCTGTCTGTGACTGCAGTGCTCAGGGGCTGTGACTATGAATTTCCAGGGCCGTGCCAGGTTGCTGGCTTGGGCAGCTGCTGGTGCATTTGAGGCAGCGTGGGGCACGATTTGATTCCTGGATGTGGAAGGCCACTGCATCTAACTGCAGTCGGAGAGTCTGGGCTCAGGACAGCCATAGGGGACCTGCTGTGTTAGTGTGGCCTGGAACCTGAAGCATGGTGCGTAGGTGCTAGGATTAGGTGGGATCGTTGGAGCAGTGAGGGAAGCGGGGCTCAGAGTGGCCCAGTTTGTGGTCTAAGGAGGTTACGTGTCTGTTGGTGGAAGAGGGGAAGCCTAGCGGAGGGCTGTGTTTGGGAGATGACAGAGCTCACCAGACCTGAGCAAGGGCTCATCGGAGGTCCCACGCTGATGGGCGTGGCCCATAAGCAGGACTAGATGGTGAATTCCTTAGAGCATAGGAGTAGAAGTTTGAAGTCTAGACAACTGGTATTGTTTTAAGAATCAACCAAAACTTTGAAACAAGATCAGAGAGGTAAGAAAAGAGGCTGAGAAGGAAGGAAGACGCTGAAGGGAGAGCACAAAGTCAGAGCCGATGGTAGCTAGAGGTGACCAGACCTGGCAAAGTCAAACCCTGAGAGGAGTGTGTTCCAGGGAAAGATTGGGCAATGCGGAGGCCCTGGCTGCGGTCCTGTGCTCTGCCCACAGCCACTGGCACGTGAACCAGGAACGTAAAGTGAGGCAGGTGATGTTTCTCTGCTGATGCCACTGCCACACAACCTGCCATTAGCCCCGCCTTGTCTAAGGATTTTCATTCAATAGGCTATGCAAACTTCATTCCCAGCCCACGCTGTCTTTTTTTTTAGTCTGGACCGTAACTGTAAGCTTCCCTGGCCCGGTCCTTTCTTTGATGTGGCAAGTAGCTCCAGACCTGCTAATTCGTAAGTCCCCGTTTCCCTGACAGTTTTGTGTCTCCGCTAAGTCGTAAGCACAGAAGAAACATGAGGGGTCAGATGGTGAGAGGCCGAGTTCCCGTTCATTAGAGAGTCCAGAAAGAAGCGATTACCGCGTAGGCAGGTCGGAGCATTGCCACTGGCTGCAGCTTTGTTTCATAAGCTCATTTTATGTTAAAATAACGGCTCTCCAAACTCCCGAAGACAGCTAGCTTGTTACTCCTAACAAGCCTGCTAAGCCCAAATGCTGCATGCTCCTAATGGCTCTCCCGTCCCCAGGAGTATACAAGTCTTGTCTACCAGAGTTGCCTTTTGCGGCTGAAGTTGGCGCGGGCATGAGAGTCTGCGAGTGGCTCTACGCATGGGCTGTCAGTTCGCTAATGGCAGACCGGGCTCCAGCCGCACCCTTCCGACTCAGTGCCTTTCTGTGTAGCCATAGGAACGTCTCTATCCTAGGCTTACGGACTCCTTTAAGGGGTACTGCGGGTATTGTTAGGACTCACGATCATCCTTAAAAATGTGCACACCTACAAAAGCAGAACAAAAGGTATCGGTGATGGCTGAAAGAGACAGGGCCAACCATGAGACTCGAGGGTATAACTCAGCGGTAGCAAACACGCAGGCTGTGGGTTCGATTCCCAGACTCCCCATCCATTCAGATACCACAGTACATAACAGTATACGCGCACTTACAGTGTGCCTCAGCGTCCTGCGGCAATGGCAGACAGCATGTGACAGACAGAAGCAGCCGTCTGCACGTACCTGCTCTGAGGAGTAGTACGTCGTGCCCCGCTCCGTCTCGGGTTTATCCTCAGCATCTCTTTAGTTTTGGTATCAGAGCTCAGGTTGTGGAAGTTCTGCAGAGACACTGGTAGGAAGCTGGAGATGGACTGAAATTCTGTCATCGTTCTGTCCTGTCTCTATGTTCTGTCCTCGTCAGTGTCTGCCTAGGAGCTGATTTCGTAGAATGGTAAAAACAAGTTGTTCTCGTGAAATTGATCGGCAGCATTGAGGGGACCTTGTAAGTGAGCAACAGTGTCCGAGTGTGGTCCTGGCTGTGCCTCCATCTCTTCAGAACACTGGTGTCCTAGTGTGGTCCTGGCTGTGCCTCCATCTCTTCAGAACACTGGTGTCCTAGTGTGGTCCTGGCTGTGCCTCCATCTCTTCAGAACACTGGTGTCCGAGTGTGGTCCTGGCTGTGCCTCCATCTCTTCAGAACACTGGTGTCCGAGTGTGGTCCTGGCTGTGCCTCCATCTCTTTACCTGGATGCTGTAAGCATAACAAGCTGCTTACAGGAAATTCAAGGTCTGGGGGTCCACAGTCCTCAACAGAAGGCCGTTCACAGCTGCCTAATCCTGGGACTGCCTCCGTTAGCTTTGTGTAGTTTTCTGTGTAGGATACATGGGGAACTCTCAGCTGTTCCTCGGGGTCCCTGCCAGACTAGGTTTAGGGTTATGCCTTTTGACCCTGGGTGAGAAAGTGTCAGATTCGGGCAACTTGAATTCCTGTTGCCTCTCTTCTCGTTGTTTTAAATACTCAAGCCAAGTCCCTCCCTCCCTCCCTCCCTTTCTCCCTCACATCATATCAAACCCAGGGCCAAGCCCATGCTAAGAAGACACTCTACCACAGAATTCCACCTCCAACCCAGAACATTGTTTTTCCTAGGAAGGAAAATGAAGGCTTTCTGTAGTATAAGACGTGTTTCTTGAGGCCGTCAACAAGAAAGTGGTGATTATTAAGTTGTCAGTTGGGCTCTTGCCCTTGTAGTTTCTCAGTTAGCAGAGGTCATTGCTGTGGCCATAGTGAGTGTGCTTCCTGTTGCCTTCTGGTCCAGGCAGTTTCTGTTCCTGAAGGATCTCTCTGTAGAGCAGAGAAGTCTTTTTTATCAGCCTTTCAAAAAATAGGTTGGGTCTTTGCCTGGAGTGCTATTGATCTAAACATTAAGACCTTGTACTTTGGGTCTGAGGCTGATCAAAGGTAGTTTTTGATAACAGTGGACACAGAAGCCTGAAGTGGAGGCCTGGTGACCAGGAAGGCTCAGCAGAACTTGGCTGGTCTGATAGAAGAAAGGCCTTGATGGATCCACCTCTGCCCTGGCCACACAGAAACAGCCACAGACTCTGTGAGCAAAAGGGTGTGCCGTGTCCCAGGTGACCATCCTGTGTAGAGACAAGATGGCCAGGTCCCCAGAGCTTGTTGGTCAGCCTGCCTAGCCTGACGGCTGAGTTCTAGGCCCGTGAGAGGCTTGGTGTCAAAAGTAAGGTAGACAGTCGTCTGAGGAATGATGCCTGAGGTCTCTCTCTGGCCATCACATGTTTACTGCACAAGCACATACATGGGGAAAACCCACCTTGTTTGTGGCCACAAAAGTTTGGATGTCCTATGGCTTTTACATATCATGACATATAATTCTTCATTGAAGTTTTTCACCCCTACTTAAAACGGCCCATTTGCTCTGGAACTATACCAAAACAGGCCACGGTCCAGATTTGATGCATGCACACCCCAGTTACCAATCTCCGCTTGGTTTTATTCCTCCGGGTGGGTGTCCCATCCGTACATCACAGCAGACAAATTCAGAGACGCTCTTACCCAGGCCTTCACAATGAAGCCGGTAGCCGATCCGCCTTCTGTCTGCTCAGCCAAGCCCCGTGTCCTGAGTGTTACTTTTGCTGCCTGTCCCCAGACCTCCTCACGTTAAGAATGCCACTCCACCCATCCCAGACAGCTGGGTGGGTAACATCCATTCTTCCGGCAGTGGGTGAGCACCTGCCACCTAGAAGACCCTCAGCTCTCTCTTGGAGTCTGTCCGTGAATTGTAACTAAGACTCTTCTAAGGTAGCCTGCCAGTCTTGAGTGGCATAGTTTCTGGGTCTGATGAACTGATCTGATTTCTTAAAAGCCAATGTGGGTACTCATGGGAAAAAAACTGACATTTGCCATTTGTTTTCTGTGTCCCTTGTAGCCGGGAGAAAAGTATCGCCCATGGCAAGTGTGCTTTTGATGGTTTTTGTGTCAGAAACCGCAGTCATTTGGCATGGCAGGTGTCCCTTGCTGGATGTGCTTTATTTATGAATACTCACCGTCCCTCACCTTGCTTCTTCCCCAAGGGCTGGATCTGAGGTGAGCTGGGGGCCCCGTGAAGAACATGCCAGGTGTATGGGTTAACAGTACAGCAGGGTGAAGGGCACCCAGAACAGGTGAGCAGGAAGAGGTGAGGAAGTGTGCCTCTGTCACCACAGCATCTGGCGCTGTCCATGCCAACAGGTAGTCAGAGGGACAGGGCAGGCCCCAGCGGTCAGGCTTTCTGTGAGCCAATATTCTATACTTCAGAATGTGCTGAGATGGCAAGCCTGTCTCATGCTGAGGCTCCCTGACACATTAAATAAGTTAGCCATAATATCCAAAAGACATCTGATGTTGGCCTCTGATCACCATGTGCACAGACATACACGTGCCCCTCTACTGTGCGTGTGTGTGTTCACATACATATGCTCACAATTACAGGATGACAAACCAGGAAGAGAGATGAACTTATATCGAATCATTAACCTTCGAAGGAAGCCTTTTATGCTCCAGACAGGACAGGCATTTGAACACACACACACACACACACACACACACACACACACACACACACACACACACACACCGGTCAGGGACCTGTGATTTTTAAATAACAGAATCTACTTCCACACAGCTCTGCTTGTTTTTGCCAGAGGCTGCCACCCCACTGTGACCTTCTGTGCTCACAGGGTCTCTTCTTAGGACTAGAGACAGACCGGATTAGGGTCTACACTAATGCCCTCAATTTAACCCAGCCAGCTTTTTAAAGGTCACGTCTCCTAATGGCAGTCCCATGCCGAGGCCCTGGGTGTTGGGCCCTGGAATGTCAGCAAACAGATGCAGCTAAGAGTTTCTACAGGTCAGTTCAACATGGCTTCCCAGCCCATCTTCCCTGGCTTGCCTATATTTCAGTCAGTTCTCAGTCTCTATCCTATTCTGTTTCGTCTCTAAGGTTCCTTTCCCACTTTAGAGAGTGTGCAATGAATGCATAGACTGTGTTAGGAAGTGATTTCACACTCAAGTGTCAAGGGGGGGAGGGAGAGGGCAGGGGAGGTGGGGGGGATGGGAGGGGAGGTGGGGGTGAGGTAGTGGAGTAAGGGATGGGGGAGGGAAGATGGGGGAGGGGAGGGGAGGCGCATCACCATCCTGGCACTGTCTTTCTGGGCATCAGGAGTAGTTTGGGTTCTTACACAGCCTGGATAAACTAAAGCAGCAGGACCTCAGATCTCAACAAGCAAAGATGTTCAACTCCGTAAGTTCCTCCTTGAGCCCCACAGGCTGGTTGGAGCCACATGCCCAGGAGACAGCAGGACTGATTTCAGAGAGGTCAGAGAATTCCAGGCTTCCACCTCCAGAGACCCACTCACTGGCAGCGCAGTTGGCTCCGCTTTGGATGGGCTCCTGGGACCAAACCGAGCCAAACCGAGCATGTGGCTTTACAGCATACAGGTCTGTGAACATGAGCTCCGTGTGAGTTAAGCGGGCTTGAGCTGAGGAGCAAGGCATCAATCATACCCCAGCTGAGCTGAGCCAGGGGCGAGGTCCCGGCCAACCAAGCAAGCAACGGCTGAGGGGGATGGGCTTTGCTTTGGTGGAGAGTGCCCAGAACATCCAACTGTTCCACGCTCATTCAATCACTGAGGCGCAGGTCCTGCATCACAGGTGTGATGGTTTGAAAGAAAATGGCCCCACAGGCTCATAGGAAGTAGCACTATTAGGAGGTGTGGTTTTGTTGGAGGAAGTATGTCACTGGGGGCGGGATTTGAGGTTTCAGATGTTCAAGCTAGGCTCAGAGTCTCACAGTCTCTCCTGCTGCCTGGGGATCAAGATGTAGAACTCTCAGCTCCTTCTCTAGCACCATAAATGCCTGCACGCCACCGTGCTTCCCGCCATGGCAATAATAGACTAAACCTCTGAACTGTAAATCAGCCGGATTAAATGTTTTCCCTTATAAAAGATGGCTGTTGTCATGGTGTCTCTTCACAGCAGTAGAAACCCTAAGACAGTAGGCGAGCCCATCTCCCTCAGCTGTTGCTTGCTCTGCTGGCCGGGCGCCTCGCCCCTGGCTCAGCTCAGCTGGGGTATGATTGATGCCTTGGGGTGCCGTCACCGCAGGGCTCCTCAGCTCAAGCCCGCTTAACTCACACGGAGCTCATGTTCGCAGACCTGTATGCTGTAAAGCCACATGCTCAGTTTGGCTCAAACCACCATGTGAATTTGATGCTTCCAGAGAAATGCCAAAAACAGAGGGAGGGATGTTTAAAAACAATTCATAAAATTGGAGACTCTGTTGCCAGCACGTGGTAGCTCTGCCCTTTGCAGAAGTCTGGTAGGCGAGTTCTCTGAGCGTCAGCAGCAAGAGAGCTCTTGGTGACAGGGACTGAGGGTCACAGGGTTCACAGAAGGGTCCCAGAAAAGCCCTCTCTCTCACACTGTGGCTGTTGGGAGCCTTGGGTCCTCTGACGTCGTAGGGAAGCAGAGTGACACATAGATTAGCAATGCCACCTCCCTGGGTCTGCCTTCGTTGCGTTTTCCTCTCTTACGGCATGGAAAACATTCTTTCTGGTCCGTGCCAGTGTCTCCTCGCACTCGCTGGCTCCCAGCTCATCTTGTCTGTCTGTCCAACCCCTCATCCGAGCAAGTCTTACCTGAGTGTTTTCTGAGTTACAAACTGCAGGTCACCCTCCCTCCATTCCCTCCCTCTCAGCAGAGACACTCAGGAATGCTCACACCCCTTCACTGCCCACTGACCTTCCAGGCCACTGCTGAACTGAGAGTCTCCCACGTGGACTGGCAAACGCCTCTGGCTTGACAGCTGCGTGTTTATCCTTCTGAACACACTGCCGTTCCCTGGTACACAAGATCTGCTACTCCTGACTACCCCATGAGTGTTTCCATGTCTGCAGAATTCGTGTGTCACAAGCCTAAGCCACAAGTCGACAGTGTTAGGAGCCAGGGCATTTGCAAGGTGATTGGATCACACGGGCAGAGCCCCTTGTGGATGGTATAGGGTCCATTTAAGAGAGGTCAGAGGAGTCTGGTGTTAGTGACTCACGCCTTTAATCCTAGCACTCAGAAGGCAGAGGTCTGAGCTCAAGACCAGCCTGGTCAGCAGATCGAGTTCCAGGCCTAACAAAGCTACAAGGTAATATCACAGAAAAAAAAAAAAAACCTCAGAAAGAGATCGAGCATGAGGGAGGACCACGGTAATATCCCACCTCAGAAAGATGGAGCATGAGGGAGGATGGAGCGTGAGGGAGGACCAAGGGCGCTGGACTGTTTCACCCTTTCTTCCATGTGAGCGTACAACTGAAAGATGCCTTGAACCAGGACCTGGGCCTTCTCTGGGACTTTCAGACCCTAGGATTAGAGATATCAGTTCCTGTTGTTTATAAGCCGACCAGCCTGTGACATTTTGTTACAGCAGCCCCAGGTGGCTTAAGACAGGTCTTAAAGTGTTCACCCGTGTGTGTCGTGTCGCTGTCAGGGCTCAACAGGTGTAGAGTCAACACAGAACAAATCCCAAATGAGAAATGACTTGTCAGCCTCTCCTGAACTCTAGACACACCCACCCTCCCATTCCCCACCCCTTCTCAGCTGATCTAGGACATCTCTCGGTCCTTCAGTCCCTTGGTGTCGTTCTGATCGTTGTCTTTTCCTTTACCTGTCATCTGCAGCTTATCAACAAGTCCCGTTGGTTCTTAGATAAGGACACTGCTGGCCTGCCTGCCTGGTGGAACAGGGACCAGATGCCCTCCTTTCTCTCAGTCTCACATCTGCGATCACAGCCTTGTTCTCTCGTGTGCCTACCTGAGGCTGAGTAGTGGAAGCTGGCGAGACCCCGAAGTGAGACTGTCTCAAACAAACAAAAATAATCAAGACCATAATTCTTAGTGCCTACCTGCTAATACATCATGCACCTTATTCCATTTACTTGCTTTAGTTAGGCTATTGTAAAAAAAAAATTTCATTCATAAAAATGTTAAAATTACACTCAGGAGGCAGAGGCAGGCGGATCTCTGTGAGTTCGAGACCAGCCTGGTCTACAGAGCTAGTTCCAGGACAGGCTCCAAAGCCACAGCGAAACCCTGTCTCAAAAAACCAAAACAAAAAAAAAAAGTTAAAATTAGCACTCTCTAGGTATGCATTTCTGTGTACATAAATTTATATATTTTTTATATATTTTTATATATACCTAATAATAGGTATGCACAGTTTCCAGAAGTGGAGGACTCAACAGAGGAAGGTTCGAATGGTCACCTTCTGGAACAGCTCAGTACATACGTACACACACACACACGTACACACACACACACACACACACACACATCCACCCGGCCATAAGAGTAAGGGATGCCCCCTGTGCCCTGGCTATCCTCCGTGGCCACTGCGCATACAGACACATATACACGCATGGGCACGCACACACACGGTTAGCACATGTGTGTATCTAGTTGCGTGAATTTCATTGTTTCGGTTTGCATTTCTAGCACAAATCGTTCCCTAAAGTCAGCATTTTCTTCTTTGCCTTTGAAATTTTCTCTTTGCAAATATCTGTCATTCTTGACGTGGCTTGCTCCGCGCGACTCCCTTCTCTAGCCTTTCCTCTCACCATGAGGGCGTTAACCTTGTTTCTATTCGATGTGCAACGAGAATCCCTGTCAGTTCAAGGAGAGCTTTTTAAAAAGAATCCATAAAACGGACTTGTGTGCTTAACTTAGGTTTTATTAACGCAGCCAGCTGTTTTTTTCTGATTTGAACTTTATACAGGGAGCGGGCATGTGGGCAAAAGAGGGCTAGGACTTGGGGGTGGGTGAACCCAGCTCAGTCTGCCTCTGAGTTCTGGTTGGGGCTCCTGGGACACATTCTGCACCACACACAGCTTGGGTTTCTCTCCTGGATATCAGGAATCCCATTGGCTTGTTTGGCGAAGTTTCGGGAACATGCGAGGTATGATAGTCTCTAAGTGCTTACTCCTCTTCTCTTGTCCCTCAAGGATTTCCTATCCTGTGTATATGTATCCATGTATGGATTTCATTTCTCAAAGAAGTGTGCCTGTTAGACTCGGCTAGGAACATGGATCACTCATTATCACTCACTCGTTAATATTTTCTCAACGGGAAATACAAAAAAGCACAACTAAGAGTAGGAAATGTCTTCGTTTTCTAAAATCTTTATTTTTATTAGGCTTTTCCGTTTGTGTAGGTGTGTGTGTGTACATGTTGGTATGTGCACAGGAGTGGAGATGCCCATAGAGGCTCAGAATATCAGAGCCCCTGGAGCTGGAGTTGCAGATGGTCGTGAGCTGTCTGACATGGGTGCCGGGCACTGTACTTGGGTCCTCTGAGCTCTTAGCTGCTGAGCATCTCAGCAGCCCCAAAACTTTCTTAGTTTTTAGTGTTTTAACTTCTTTGCACTGCCCTGAGCCTCCTATCTACTAAGCGGGCTGCTGTGGAAGGCACTGTCTATCCCTGTTAGCTATTCACCTGAACTTAGAGAAGGGTGTTTTTATATATATATGTTCTATGTGTTTGTATGTGTATTCTATATGTGTTTTGCCTACATGTATTAGTGTACCACATCCATGTATTACACACACAGATCAGTAGAGGGTTTCGGGTCCCCTAGAGCTGGAGTTACTGGCTGTTGTGAACTGCCATGTGGGTGTTGGTTGAACCTAAGTCCTACAGAAGAACAGTCAGTGCTCTTAACCTCTGCCACTCCCCATACCCTCAAAACGGTTTTAATTGTCAGATTCAGGCATAGATTCTGCAGATTATACAAAAGAAGCTAGCAGAGACTGGAATGACGGTCCTCTTCCAGAGGACCTGGGTTCGGTATCCAGCAGACACACAATGGCTGTATGGCTCACAGCCATCTGTAACTTCAGTTCTAGGGCATCCGACGCCCCCTGCTGACTTCTAGAAGCACTGCGTGTATGTGGTGCATAGACATCCCTGCAGGCAGCATGCCTATACACAGAAGATAATAAAATAGAAACATTTTAAAGGAAATGGAGGGAAAACCAACCCTCACAACCTGAGATTCTCGAACGTGTCTTCATTTCAGTAGTTCTGCATGGTCTCGGATCTTTGCACTCCCACTGAAGCCTCCTTTTGCTCTTCCTCTCCTTAGGTGTGGCTGGACCTCCTGAAGCCCATTGCGAAACAGATCCGAAGTAAGTATATCCTTCATGCTCACCTCTGTGGCAGACATAAGGCCAGGTGACTCCCACGGGGGGTGTCTGCCTGTGACATGAAACACTAGAGATGTAGATTTGTCTTCCTCTTGTGACAGTCTGCCATTTTCATACATCGTACCGCTAACCCACACGTGCTAAAGTGTGGGGCGTCTGCCGTTTTCATACATCGTACTCTGTAATAAACTTGATTCGTGACTAATGCTTGCTATGAAGCCTCGGAATAATTGAGCTTGTCTGCTCTATGCTGGTTTCTGTTACTGTCGTGTTCCCCGGGGAAGGGTGGAGCCGTGTATTCATAAAACAGATTTGAGGGTTTCTAATCTCCCTCTGCAAAGCCTATGAAATCAGATGCTGGTTTTGGCTGAGGAGAAAGTGCTTAATTGTGTGTGGGGGGGGTATGTGTGTGGGGGGGTGTGTAGTGTGTGTATGTGTAAGTGTGTGGAAGTGTGGGGTTGGTATGTGTGTGAGGGGGTGTGTAGTGTGTGTGTATAGAGTGTGTGCTGTGTGTGTGGTGTGTAAGAGTGGTTTGTGTGTGTGTGAGAATGTGTGTTAATGGTGTGTGTGTGTATAGAATGTGTGGACTCTGAAGTGTGTGTTGGGGGTGGTATGCGTGTGAGGGTGTGTGTATAGAGTGTGTGATATCTGTGGTGTGAGGACTGTGTGAAGTGTGTGGTGTGTGTGAGCGGTTTGTGTGTGTTAGTGGGGTGTGAGGGTGTGTGTGTGTTAGTGGGGTGTGTGGGGTATGTAAGGGTGTGTGTCTGACTGTCAAGCAGAGCTCCATGTGAGTGCGGCATGCATGTTTGAAGAGATCAGTAGGGCCCTGAAAACACTGGGAGAGAGGAAGCTTGATTTCCCCTCTCCATCTCCCTATCGTTCTCACTGCTTTGAGATAAGCTGTGATCCTAAAGTCAGCCCAAAGGGCCCAGATCAAGTTGGTGAGACCGGAGCTGCAGGCTTTGGCTGCGCCTGAAGCTCACCCCACACCCTAACTCGCTTTCTCTGATTAGGGAAACCCCTCTGGGCCACTCTAGGCATTGCTGTGGAGGTAAAGACTGCAGCGGGGTGGGGGTGGGGAGTGCTCCTGCAGTTGGAATTGATGCTCTTCTCCAGGTATTTAAAGTAAGCAGTGACTCACGCTAAGTAACGAGAGGCTGTGTTCCCTCATGTTTCTGTGATATAAGTAGTGGAGCTGGGGGACACACTACCGAGAGCAGCCCCCACGACTGGCAGGCCCTAGAGTGTCCCCTATCTTTGTAGTGATGCGTGAGGCGCCCCCTTGTGGTGGCACAGCATCCGCAGTCGTGAGGTCATAACTGGATCCTGGCTCTGTGTGACAAAACCATCACTTGGCTTTGACATAAAGATTTTCCCAGCTTTGGGCTCCTTTGGACCTGAATGGCCCCGTGGGTGTGGAAATGGCAATGGCCTCTGTCTGACTTGTCCAACCGTGGTTGTTTTGTGCTCAGTCAGTGACTGACCGACATGAAAGGGTAGACGTCCTCCCTCCCTCTCCCTGTCCCCAGGCTGGCCGGAGACTTGCAGCTTGTGCCGCCATTCCCCTCATTTTTAGAGTTAAGTGAGGAATATTTCAAGATCCTTAGCATCGGTTTTTCTGTTTTGACTTAAATAAAAAGTGTGTACAGAGTGTGTTTCCTCTGTCTGTGCACTCCTTGC
>NC_022019.1:32922906-32929887 GCF_000317375.1 Microtus ochrogaster
TCTGTGCACTCCTTGCGTGCATGTGTGCAGAGTGTGTTTCCTCTGTCTATCTGTGCACTCCTTGCGTGCAATGCCCAATGCTTTAATCCCGAAGTTCTCCGTCACTTTCTCCCTGCAATCCCCAGCTACTTCCTGATTTTGTCCCAACTCCTTAGAAATAGGCACGAGACAGTAAAGCCCTTGACCGGCTGACGTAGACAGAGCCCACCCTTTTTTATTTCCTCCTCGGGGCTAGCAGCACGCTGGATAAAGCGGTAGCTGCCAGGCTTTGTAGACAGCTGCATACCCTCAACTGTGTTCTACATTTTCACTGTCTCCCCTTCAGACAGTTTGAGGCTGGTCTGTGAAGTGTGGTGGCATTTGCCTTTAATCCCAGCCCTCGGGACTCAGAGCAGGCAGCTCTCCGTGAGTGTGAAGCTGGCTGGAACCGCATACTAAGATCCTGTTTAAAACAAGCAACAAACCAAAAGTATCTGGTGAAATACAGCTGGCTGATTTAAAAACCCAAGTGTAACTCAGCTCCAGAGGGATCAGTGGAACCATCAACCGTGTGTAGAGTTCTCGTCAGCGTCCTGTCTTAGAAAGCTGAATTCCTGTTACCTGAAGATGTGTGTTAGCAGCTATGGCTAGACTCTGGGAACCTGGGAGGGGCAATGATGAGCTTCGGAAAGTCTCGTTCTCTGGTGATTTGGGAAACGGTCATCACTACATACCTTAATGATGTTTTTTGTTCTTTTCAGGGCCAAAGCATGTTGTTCTTAAGTTTGTGGTGAAATTCTTCCCACCTGACCACACGCAACTCCAAGAGGAACTCACAAGGTTAGTAGCTGTCAACTGGACATTTTTCACTGTAGTGTAAAGGGGAAAAGCAAACTAGTTTCTATTGGCCAAATATTTTCCATAATGTTTATTTGACCGTGTCTCTTCAGCGCTTAGATGTTTAACGCTTCTCTCTTCCATCTCTGCCTACAAGATGAAGGAGAAGGACATGCTCTTCCTGCAACCTGGTTTCTTTGTGACTGACCACGAAGGAAAGTGATCTTAGCCCCAGTCAGCGTCAATCCCCCGCCCAATCTGTTATAACCCGAGTCAGTTTTAGGGCTTTTTTGTGAAGCCATTCTGAATTCTGTTACGAGTGCCTGAGAGGATCTGAATTCAGTTCCCAGCACACAAAATTGGGCAGCTCACCACCATCTGTAACTCCAGTTCCAGGAGATCTGATACCCTCTTCTGGCTTCTCTGGATAGCTTCACACACACACACACACACACACACACACACACACACACACACATATGCAAACACGCACACACACACACACACACACACACGGTATGGGGGATTTTAAAATAAAGACTGCATCTTCCTTGCTGCCCTAGGTAGGTGAATTTGACAGTGTCCACGGCCAGGAACAAACACCGTACGTCCAAACACTTGCAGAAGGCCACAGAGGCCGGGGTGTGGGGAATACACATCAAGATGAGAAAGCATCCCAGTGATGGGTAACGTTGAAAACTGGCTGCCCTGGGGATGCTAGAGTGTGGGGCTGGAAGTCTCGTGGGATCCAGGTGAGCAAGCAGTTACTGTGTCTACCCATGAGATGAAGCAGCAAAAGTGCTGAAAAGTGCTCTTAGCCACTGAGCCGTCTCTCCAGCCCCACCCCACTCCCGTGGCAGAGCTCAGACCTGTCCCTTGTGCCGATGCGCAGAGCCACTTTGCCTTTCCCTTTTCCTCTGTCTGTCTTCATCCAGCAGAATAGATTCTACCAGAATCCTGCCGTAGACTGCCTGCAGAGGTTCCCGCTAACCGCCAGGAAAGCTGAATTAATCTTACTTAGTACGAATAGGAACACTCTTAAGACTTTCCAAATGATACGAATCACAGCATCAGTCAGTGTGTTGCCAGCAGGGTATGAGGCAGGGGGATTGTGTGTGTGATGTGGGCATGCCATCTCCAGAAGCAAAGGCTTTGGCCATTCCTGTCTCACTGTCCCAGACACAGCCCATCCGTGGGAAGCATTTTCTGTTGTCACCGTTTAGCTGTGTTCAGTGCCTACTGAGAAAGAGTGAGCCTGGCTCCCTGGGCTTGCCTGGATTGCTTCCATTTATAGCCCCGGAGGTGTTGCTAAGTTCTGAAAGCAAGAACAGCCAGTGCCTTCCACTTTCAGCCCATGCGGTTAGCAGAGGCCATGGAGTCAGGCCCAGGAAGCTGTTTCTCATGTTACCCCGGCCTGAGAACAGAGACTGCGCGTAGCTGAAGGTGACAAGCTCCTGCAGCCCTCGGAAAACATGTCCCCACCACACACGTGTAGATACGTCCAAGGCCCTCTGTTGTCACGCTGGCCTCTTGGGGTTGTCACCAATACCCACAAAGCCTGCTAGACTCTGTCCAGAAATAGTCCCAAAACACTTATGTGTAGACACAGGACCTTGTGTCTGCGTTGATAAATTATTCAAAGTGCAATGCTTTTAAAACATAAAACCCTCTTGGTGGTCTGAAAATGAGCTACAGGATGGGTTGTGAAGTATCGAGTTCAGTGAGCCGTCACCACCGCCCGATCCGGAAAGATGAGGAGGCCGACCCTTCCTCCAGGAGCCCCGTGCTCACGAGCAGGTTGTTCCCCACTTTTCTTCCCTGTGGCTTTCGAGGCAGGACAGCAGGTAGTGGGGGCACACACAGGACAGGGCACACGTGCAGGAAGGAAGTTTGGGAAGCCCCTCTGTCGGCTGCTGGTGATTTTGTTTTCTGCCTATGCGATGGTCACCCTTTTTGTATTTTTTTTTTATTTTATCCTTTGCATTTTTAGTTGTTAACCATGAAATGCCCTAAACAATTTAAAGAAGATTGGTTGTTACTTTTTTAAGTTAATATTTGTTGAATTGTTACAACTACTTTCTCCCCATGGGTTACCCTATCTGATAAATTTGTTCTTTGGCAGACTCATACTTGTATATAATACACATTGTGACTTCTTCCCCCTCCCCGCTTATGTCCCTCCTACTCCTGTCAGTCTAGAACCCCAAGTTCCTGTTCCGAAATATTTGTGTCATTTGGGGGCATTCCTGTCTGTTGGCTTTGTGTGTGTGTGTGTGTGTGTGTGTGTGTGTGTGTGTGTGTGTGAGTGTGAGTGAATGTGTGTGTATGAGTGACAGAGACCCCCCCTCCCCCACCACGACACACACCGAGTCTAACCAGGGTTGTCCATGTGACTATGGGTTTGGAATACTCCATCTGCATGGCCAACCTGGTGAGCTCCCCACTGTACCCCATTTAGTTCTTATGGAAGTCTATGTGGCTGATGTTGTTAAGGGCTTTTTTCTTTTTTTAGAATTAATTAGCGGTGGTTCAGCAGCCGAGCACCGGCCTGTGTTTCAGGCGCCTCTCTGTGGCTCTGATACAGAACCACGACCAAGGAAACTCAGAGGAAAGTCTCTATGGTTCCAGACAGTTAGAGGCGAGGATGGCCGAGCAGAGGTTACAGGTGGTGGGTGGTAGCTAAACAGCAAGCTGAGAGCTCACATCTTGAAGCACAAGCAGGAGGCCAAAATGCTAAACAGGAAATATCAAATCCCACCCTCAGTGACACACTTCCTCCAAAGGCCACACCTCCTAAACCTCCCCAGCGTCACCACGAACCTGGTGACCGAGATTCAAACATCTGGGCCTGTGGGGGATGTTGTTGTCCAGACCACCACACCTCACGTGTGTGAGACCTGAAGTTCCACTGCAACACCCTAAAATGTAACAAAGCAGTCTTTTGTTTTACAAAGTAGGTGTTCACTATAGAAAGTTAGAACTATTAATAACACTAAAACCCTAGAAATACCTCTTCCCTCTTGTGTAGCATGTTTGCATGGACTGGAATATGATATATTAAATTTTTTTGTTCTTTCACCAACCCCCAGTCACTGTGGACTCATGAATTTTCATTAATTCATAATTTACTAATTCATAAACTCAGTATGTTTTAATCTATATTAATCATTCTTGCTCTGGTCAGATTGTCACAGATCTGGCTTTGGAGGTACCTTCGATACACCATACTTAGGAGGGCGTGCCTCCATGGAAAACCAGCGATTCTGAGCTCACACTCCCTTCACTGCCCCTCAGTGTCTCTAAGCTGTTTTTTTTTACCTGGTTTTGCGTACCTTTCTCTAATTTCTTACTGTGTGTTCAGATTGCCAGGAGGAAGCTGCCTCCGGACGCCGGCCCTCCTGTTGGCTTTGCCTTCACCCGTGTAACCCGAGTCTCTGTTGACTTTCACAGGTACCTGTTCGCTCTGCAGGTGAAGCAGGACTTGGCTCAGGGCAGGCTGACGTGTAATGACACCAGCGCTGCCCTCCTGATCTCACACATCGTACAGTGTAAGTTCTTTGGAATCCCTTTGAGAACCCTCTTGGACCGACGGTGGTCTGATGGAGGAGGAGCCCAAGGCACACAGAAGCACAGTCAGGAATATCTGTGTTGTCTCTGTGTTACCGTGGATGCCTTCAGTAGAGCAGAGACACTAAGTGCACTCAACGATTTCATTTATTTATTTATTTATTTATTTATTTATTTATTTATTTTGGTTTTTCGAGGCAAGGTTTCTCGGTATAATAGCCCTGGCTGTCCTGGAACTCACTCTGTAGACCTCTGTACAGAGGCTGATTTCGAACTCATGGAGATCCGCCTGCCTCTGCTTCCTGAGTGCTGAGCTTAAAGGCGTGCACTTCAACTGCCCGGCTTGATTGTTTTAAGGACAGATATACACCAAATCCACTCTGTCCTGTCCTTGTATCTAGTGTTCCGATATTTGTCATTAGTGTTAGGACACTAGACTGCTGTGGATTTCACTTCCGTCCCAAGTAATTCACAGAGGGGAACGCTCCGGAAGTGAGTTTATTTCACACCCATGCAGTGATGACCTGGAAGAGACCAGGGTGCGTGTTAACCCTGACGCCAAAGCAAAAGCTGAATGAGCCCTTAACCGGCCTCATTTCTATCCTCAGGATGGAAAAGAGTTTGCTCAGAGCTGAGAAGCCCAAACTTAGTCCCCTACAAAGTTTAGACTTTGTCTTCACTGCACAACCTTATTTCAGAGCAGCCTGGATACAGAAATAGATCCCCAAACCAATACATTTGTGCCTTCAGCGTCCTTTGCGGACACACGTAAGACGGTGGAAATCTGGTTGCCCTGTGCACGCGAGTGCTGCCTTTGTCCCTAAGCACACTGCGGTATATGTTGTAGAGAACATCTGTGTACTGAATGAGCTTCGTTTGGGCATGGATGAGTCAAGATCGTGTATTAGACAGCGCTTTCTTAATAGAGCCACTCAGAAACACCAAAGTCAGTTCATGCCAACGTGCTGAGATTTTTCAGAAATCTGACCCCAGATTTCCCTTCAGAACAACATGCGCTGATTGCTGATTCATCGTTCACAGAGACTTTATAACTCATGATTAATTTTTCTGAAGATTGGATTTTTTACTTTATATGTACTTATGTATATGTAGCATATGTAGGTGCCCTTAGAGGCCGAAGAGCATAAAGTCTGCTATAGTTACAGGTGCTTGTGAGCCTTCCGATGTGGGATCTGAACTCGGAGCCTCTGAAAGAGCAGCAGGTGCTCTTAACCACTGAGCCATCCCCCTCATTTATTTTAGGAGTGTTTGCCTCCATGTGTGTATGTGGCCCATACGTGTGCCAGGTACACACAGAGGTACCAAGACTGCAGAGGGTTCCCTGGAGTTACGGGTGGTTGGGAGCTACCATAGGGGTTCTGGGAAAAGCAGTAAGTGCTCTTAACCACTGAGCCATCTGTCCAGCCCCTGGATCTATCTTGAATATTGGGAATCAGCTGTGCTTTCTAACCAGACAGAAGAAGCCATAGCAAGAGATCAAAGCTCCCGCACAGGGCACTGATAACCGTGTCTGCAGGCCAGGGCGCCCTTCCGTTCTGGGCACCGTTTTCTGTGATGGAATGGAGATTTAATCGAGAAGAGGGAGTTAGGGAACAAGGTCACCTGTTGTGGCAGAGGCAGCTGGTAAGTGTTGCTGGGTGAGTCGGCACGGCTTAGCGCAGGACAAGTAGTTTCAGTAGAGTCATGTGACCAGCGTGCAGGCCGTGCATGGCGACAGTGGGTGAATGGGCTGGGTGTGGCAGGCTGCTTCACGTTGGAGCAAAAGGTAGCTGTCATAGTGACCACACTCTGCTCCATTAGTTCAGGGCCCTCCACAGTCTAGTAGTCTGTTACACCGGTAATAGGGTGCACAGGAGGGGTGTGCCTCCCAGAGTCCGACAGGCATTTGCTCGCTGGTGCTTGAGCGCAATTGTCCTTTAAGGCCCAGGGCCAGGCGTGTCTATGGTACAGCGATTTCCAGACAATGTTGAGGTTGCCCAAGAAAACCCATTGTGTTGCCTGTGGGTGAAAAGTCTACACAGTTACACTCCGACCTGTTACTTCTGACAGTGTAAGAAATTTGGTAAACTCTTAAGGTAAAACAACAACGACAACAAAAACCATAATGTTTACTTTTCCTCCCAGTGACATCTCTTCTGTGACAATGGATTTGGGCTGTCACATGTAAGAGTTTCAACAATTTGTTTTGTTAAGTCCTGAAGCTCCTAGGTCTGTTTACACTGAATCACTCAACAATCGTCCACATGTATAGGATGAATATAGGGAGAAAGAAAGAACTCCCAGTTTCCCATAGCGCAGCTGGGTAGATGTGTTGACAGCGGAATCCTTCAGAGTCACTATGAGATAGGATTTTTCTCGGAAAAGAATGATGAATGTCTAAGCTGATGGTTCAACAGTGACCCCGAGGATCCCACCTCTCATTGTGCGTTTGTTTCATGAGGCCACACGGTGCCCTGTTGGTGTGTGCAGTTACTGTGTGTCGGGCCACACGGTGCCCTGCTGGTGTGTGCAGTTACCGTAAACACGGTTCCCTGCTGGTGTGTGCAGTTATCATAAACACAGTTCCCTGCTGGTGTG
>NC_022019.1:32930782-32941092 GCF_000317375.1 Microtus ochrogaster
TTCCCTGCTGGTGTGTGCAGTTACCGTAAACACGGCTCCCTGCTGGTGTGTGCAGTTACCGTAAACACCGTGCCCTGCTGGTGTGTGCAGTTATCGTAAACACGGTACCCTGCTGGTGTGTGCAGTTACTGTGTGTCAGGATAGCACAAAGAACAAAGAAGAAACCAGCATATGAGATGGAAAATCGTGAAGTTTTCTTCACAACTCCTAGCATCAAGGAGGAGCAGCAGTCACCTTCCGTGTTGCTCTACCTGTGAGATGCGCTCCATCCCTGCTCTGAGGTTGCTCTCCTCACGGTCCCCACCAGCTGTGCTCATCCAGGGTCACCTTTGGGTTTGCCAGTCCGGGACTGTAACACATTCTGAACGGTTTGTCCTGTGTGGCCCATTTTCTTTTCTGTTTCTTTGTAGCCGAGATTGGGGATTTTGATGAAGCCTTGGACAGAGAACACTTAGCAAAAAATAAGTATGTACCTCAGCAGGATGCGCTGGAAGACAAGATCGTGGAGTTCCACCACAGCCACATGTGAGTCGCGTGGTTG
This sequence comes from Microtus ochrogaster, assembly GCF_000317375.1. NCBI lineage: Eukaryota > Metazoa > Chordata > Mammalia > Rodentia > Cricetidae > Microtus > Microtus ochrogaster. The sequence goes on from NC_022019.1 coordinate 32,931,324, forward strand.
GGTTCCTGTTGCCCTCCAGTTCTCGCTTCCTGCCTCCTGGCACATGGGTGTGCATGTGTGCACATACGCCCACTCAGGTGTGCACACACATGCACACACACATGTGCTGAGCGACATATACCAAAGGCTGGAGGAAGGAGTATAGAGTTTCACTGGGGTATTATGGTCCATTCTGGGCACTCAAAAACTACAGAGTTGAGTGTTTGAGACCCTCGCTCTGAGACAGAATGACCCTTGAATGTAGGGGAGTGTGTAAGACTTGAGGAGCTCGGATAATCATCTCAAGGAAGCACAGGGATGTGTGTGTCAAGCCAGGCATCGTGTTAAATGTGGGGAAGCTGCAGAATGTTCCTCACATGCCCGTTTTTTGGTCTGGTCAGGAGAACGTTTTCAAAGGACACTGAACACCTTTCCCCCTGTGGCTCCGAGGCCTTTGCACCCAGAGAGTTAGGAGGGGCCTTGCGTTCTGCTCCAAGTTCAACTTGATTAACACAGTAGCAGTTCACTTTTGCGTGACCTAGAGGAAACTGAGATCCTAAAAAGCTGCCTGGCGTGGAGATGGACTGTGGGTTTCGTGTTACCCTGGCAATGGGGCTTTTGTCCTCACCGTGAGGCTTTGGGGTTAGCGGGTGGAAGCTGGGTGCCATCCGATCGGGCAGCCCTGCGGCTCGCCATGAAGTGCCTTTTATTTCTCAGGAGGAGCGCTTAATCTGAAATTAATAGACACGGGGAATTCAAATCCCCCAGCCTTTCTCTTCCTTCCTTGCTTTGTCAGTGGACAAACCCCGGCAGAGTCAGATTTCCAGCTCCTGGAGGTGGCCCGGCGGCTGGAGATGTACGGAATCCGGTTGCACCCTGCCAAGGACAGGGAAGGCACCAAGATCAACCTGGCTGTCGCCAACACAGGAATTCTAGTGTTTCAGGTGTGGAGAACACAGCGCCTTTCCCTTGTGGATGGAGGGAGGGAGGGGAGTGGGCTCTTCCCCCAGGTTCATGCAGGTGGCCAGGCTCAGGCCTCTGGTAGTTAGTTCCAAGTGAACAAGAAAGCCTTCGGCTTCTAGACTGTGTGTGCGTTTGTCCGCTTGTTTCTGTATTCCTCCTTGTCCTGCTTGGAGACTCCACGCTAGAGATTTTTTTGGGTTTAATAGATCTTTCAGAACATAGACCCTAATGACTCCCGGTGGGCCTGTGCTGAGAACACAGTGTACAGGAACAATCGCCTCCCATACTCAGAGGTGACATCTTCACACTTAGTTAAAAATTGATCCTTTTTTCCCCTTTCACATTAATTTGTGTTCAATCAGCTTATTCGGGACTTTAATTTGCCCAGTTTTAAAAGCTGATGTGCTTTTGGGAAAGAACAGCACCACGATAATTTTTCAGAGAGACAGACTCTGCCCCTGCATTCTTAGCCTGTCCTGTCCTTAAAGGCGTTGTGACCCTTTGCTCGTCGATGTGCGTGGTCTTCATCCCCTGCTCGCACTATGGGATGGCTTTCTCTGAGCAACGCTTTTCTCTGCCTGCCTGCCTGCCTTCAGGTATGATTTGCATGCCTGCCCATAGTTAGCGTGCAGTTTCACGGATGCATTTATCTAGAATTAGAATCTTATAAAAACACAATGATGACCACCCTTGTATTGGTAACCCCTTTTCTGTTATGCAAAACCACCCGAACTACCTAGCAGAAAAGAACAAAGTTTACAGCGTGGAGAACTAAAGTTCCGTTCCACACAGCACACCACCATCCCGACCCCTCTCTCTCTCACGGGCTAAAGCACACACCACAGCCCCAACTCGTTTCTCTATATCCTGTTACCTCTTAATGTCGCCTGGTGACCAAACCCCCAGCATGTGAACCTTTAGACTGTATCCAAACCACAACCTACCCCCCTCAATCCTTCCACAGTGCTTTTCTTTAAGCAGAGAGGACAGGAGCAGTGAGATCGGTCCATAGGTAAAGGCACCTGCTCTCCAGCCTAAGGCCCAGAGTTCATTCCCTGGGATGCAGTAGTATTGTCTGCTGGCCTCCACATCTGTGTGTCCTCCCACACATGAGTAAATAAATGTAATTTTAAAAGTAAAAATAAGCATAAGTAGGTAGTCTGTTTGTGAGTGGTTGTTTAGACAGTGATACCTGTTTTTATGAAGTTGCTCAGAGTCTGCCCAGGTTTAAAGTTGTAAGGGTGCACGCAGCATAAATGCCTTTGTGAGCTCGGACAGCTCTGCTTATTTCCTGAGCTACAGAAGGAGCTGGAGAGGCAGGCAGCTCAGTCGGGAAAACATGGAGACCTGCGGTCGCAAGCATGTACTTAAAAGGCTGAGCCTGGTGTCACGCAGCTGAAATCCTAGCCCTGGGGGGGAGATAGGAGGGGGTGTTGCTAGAGCCATCCTAGTCAGTGAGCTTACAGGTTCAATAGAACCCTGTCTCTGTGACCTTTGGCCTGCACATGCAAGCGTGCATACATGCTCTCTCCCTCCCTCCTTCCCCCTCTCTCTCATATACCACATACATGTACTCACACACTCACACATATTCTCATAAATTCACAAATACACACTCACACGAACTCACACACAAACTTACACACGTGAGTTGTAGCAGCCCCCTGCTCGTGAATAGAATCTGTTCACGGCACACACTAAACATCACACAGCCACATCCTTAACAGTTGGAGCTTGGGTGTCGTAGGAAGGATGTTTTGAAAAGTAGTATGGTATCTGAGGAAGTAGTTTTCACCCGCACAGATCATCCACGAATACCCGATTTTAAAGAGCAATAAAACAAACTTTTAACAAGTGCACATCATTAACCCCAGCCCTCAAGAGGCAGAGGCAGGTGGATCTCTGTGAGTTTGAGGCCAGCCTGGTCTAAGAGTGAGTTCTAGGACAGCCAGGGCTACATAGAGAAGCCCTGTCATGAAAAACAAAATTTTTTTTAAAAAAGGAAAAAGAAAGATAAAAGAACAGTAAAACCTAGTGTTCTGTCATGACCGTTAAATTTCAAAAACAAGCTTTTAAGTGTTTCCAGAGGTAACGGAGAGAGGAAAGAAGTACCGTGATTTAATTCCTGTGCTTTGGGTGTGTTTAATATGATCTAAATATTGAACATTGCAGGGCAGTTAAGTTGTGTGCAGAAGGGACTCTTGTGGCGTGGATCCCTGGCCTGCTGCTGCTGCTCTGTTCCCACCACTTCTGATGGCTGGGCATGGCGTTCTTAGGGCTCTGTTTACATTCACAGAGACATTTTTCCAGTTTCGCTTTTTCTGTGAAATGAAGATAATAAATCTGTCTTGCTGAGTTTTGTGTGTGGTCTGATGAGATACAGTCTAAAATGCCCTTAATACAATACCTGGTCCTCCACCTCCACGAGAGACGGTTGTTATGGGTATGGTGGTTGTCGTGGTTTCGTTTTTATTTATCTTTTCGTTACCTTGACCAGTGCCTTCTCCGCATGAAGGCAGACATGGTTTGAATACCAAACTCTATAATTAGTGAGCAATAACAGTGTGAGAGAGTATGGCAGTCAGTAGACACTGAGCCTGGGAATCATCCATCAAAGGCTTTTCCTGAGCTATTGACCTGGCCCCCGGCCCTCTCTCTGCCAGGCTCACAGGTTGCTCTTCCTTCTTAGGGTTTCACGAAAATCAATGCTTTTAACTGGGCCAAGGTGCGGAAACTGAGCTTCAAGAGGAAGCGCTTTCTTATCAAGCTCCGACCGGATGTGAACGTAAGTCACTCGGGAACATAAAGGGGGGACCAGCCGAGCTGTGAATGAGGCAGGCTTTCCTGGCAGCTGGCCTGTAAGGATGGCCTGGGGAGGACGTTGTATCCGAGAGCTTGAGTTCTGTGAGGAGGGATAAAAGGATGAAGGAGAAGACCCTTCACCTTCCTGACAACTTGAGCCAGGCTGTGGCTGCACATCCACCTGCGGCCCCGCCCCGGGACCCCAGTCAGCGGTCTGCCACGTCCTGGCTATCCTCCCCTGCTCAGAAGCAGTCCTGACTTGCTCGATCCTGTTGTTGCCTTGCACTTTTGGGAAGCACGTTCTTGTGGACTGAATTATCTCGTTCAGTTCCCCCAGAATCCCCAAAACTGCCACCTACCCTGGGGTGGGTTCCAGAAAGAGAAGAGTGTCTTCTTCATCTGCCAAAAGCCACACAGGAGATGCATACATAATACATTCCTGATGTATGACCCCATCCGAAACTGATCCTTTATCCCATGAGGCAGGGCTGACCGGGGCAGTCTAGGTTCAGAATTCAGATACACTGTGTGGAGTGGATTCATAGGCCTGACTGGGAAGCAAACCCCCCAATAAGTGATTCTCTGTGGGAAAATGCAGTTACAGTTCCAGAAACCCATTTATGTGGGAACGGCCACAGCATACACTGAAGTTGGGTTTGTGCAAACTCTGAGAACCCCCAAAATAGCCAGAGCTGCCGGGAATGTTGAGGACTCTGGGAGCTTTTGTTTATGTAACGTGGCCATTGAAGTTGGAAACATTGAGCGTGGAGTAGAAAATTGCCGTATTCCTTCCAGAATCAAAAGACAGAAGTTCGTCACCTGAGAGTCATTAATACTTTTGTACTGGACAAGTAGGGGCTTCATTTCCTCTGTGGTTCTTGGGGTCACTTGGAGGCCTGTGACATCCACCATTTTATAAAATGAGGAAAAAGGTCAACCTGGATAGGAGCCATGAGGAAGAAAACAGAAAAAAAGAGACACAGGTCAGATATTTTAAGGAAGGGATGTATGTTTATACTTGAACTATTTTTAAGGAGGCAGCAGAAGCCAAGAAAATGCAGTTTATGGAGTCCACTACTGTTCCCATTAGTTCCTAAGAGTCTGCAGAGAAGGTGGCAGGAAAGGGACCTGCCTCGTCATTGCGAACGAGCATATTTTCCTCAATCTTTAGATTAATGATCTTGTCATTAAATACACAGTTCCTATTTTATTGGACAAATTCATTTCTGTTGTTTTTTTTTTCTTTCACATTTCAGCAGAATGCTTATGAGCAGTACAGGGAAAATAAAAGCTATATTTCTTTTCAGAGCTCATACCAAGACACCCTGGAATTCCTGATGGCCGGCCGAGACTTCTGCAAGGCCTTCTGGAAAATCTGTGTAGAGCATCACGCCTTTTTTAGACTCTTTGAAGAACCCAAGCCAAAACCAAAGCCAGTTCTCTTCAGCAGAGGCTCGTCATTCCGGTTCAGGTGAGGGTGCCCGCTTCGCGAGCCCTTGTAATCGCCATGTGGACGTTTTTCCTGAGACTCCACCCATCGTGGCTATTGTGGTTCACAGCAGATGAATGAGGCAAACCACGGTTGGGTCTACGGCCAATGGAGGCACTGGCTTGCTTATGCCAGCCTGCTGTGTGTCACCTTTCGAGGTTCTGTTTTAGCTTTTGGGAATGACTTAAGCCATCTCCCGTTCACAGTCAAATCCCAGCATAAGTCTCGAGATGAACTTTTTATATCATTTAAGAATCTCATACATGAATACAACGTGTTTTGTTCGAACCCATGCCCACTCTTTCCCCTATAGTTCCCTTCCCAGCTTCTCATTTCTCTCTTAAGCCCACTGTGTCCACTTAGTGCTGCCCCTATGTGGTTGGGTGTAGGACCGTCCACTGGAGCAAGGACAACCCATAAGAGGCTGTACCCGAAGAAAACTGACTCTTCCTCTGCCCATTGCCTGTAGCTCCTGGTGTGAGTGTGGTTTTTAACAGTTCTGGGGGCTTCAATCCAGGGGTCTTGTGCATTCCAGGCAAGCGTTCACCACTGAGTCAACCCCTAGCCCCTCTCCTGCAGAAAGCGGTTTATTTATGTAGGCAAGAGTGTCATTTCTCAGGCATTGTGTCATAGACAGGCAAAGACTTAGGCATCTTAGGATCACGTTTTTGTTTATTTCTCAAACAATACTGACACTGTGCTGTGAGGAACACTGGTCTAGGTACAATGTTCCCTTTCTCCACCCTCACAGATGCAGACTCCCGGGACGGCAGCCTCACAACCAACCATGGTTACCTGGGTTTATTTAGTTGGATGTTTTGTCTTATTATCTATAAGGAAAATAGCAAGAGGTCAAATGGACAGAAACCCAAAGGTTCTTAGAATTGCTCTTATTCTTACCTGCCCGAGAAGATGTGGTTTTGGTTTTCTCTTGTCAAGGCAGGGTTTCTCTGTGTGGCTCTGGCTGTCCTGGGACTCTGTAGACCAGGCTGGCCTTAAACTCAGAGCCATCTGCCTGCCTCTGCTGGGATTAACGGTTCCCGGCAAGAAGATGTGTTTAAGTGCAAATGCCTCCAAGTCATCTATCTCCCTTTGCTTTCCTGGTCTTTGTTTCAGTGGTCGGACTCAGAAGCAAGTTCTCGACTATGTTAAAGAAGGGGCCCACAAGAAGGTGCAGTTTGAAAGGTAAGGGGCCCTTTCTAGCCAGTGCCATTCTCTCTGAGGAGCTAATGCTCCTTCATCAAGTCTGGGGTGAGTCAGTCAACCACACAGTCAACCTCGGCAAGTCGAGGGATGGACCACGTTTTAGGACCCTGGGTGCTCCCTCAAGGTAGGGTGAGGAGAGAATACAGTAGCAGGTGATGGGGGAGAGCTGATAGAGAGCCGAGTGGGCCCAGTGTAGAGATGACAGTGTCTTCCAGGTCAAGAAGACACACTTGAGGGGCTGGAGAGATGGCTCGGTGGTTAAGAGCATTGCCTGCTCTTCCAAAGGTCCTGAGTTCAATTCCCAGCAACCACATGGTGGCTCACAACCATCTGTAAAGAAGTCTGGCACCCTCTTCTGGGCTTCAGGCATACACACAGAATATTGTATACATAATAAATAAATAAATATTTTTTAAAAAGGTAAAAAAAAAAAAAGACACACTTGAGGATGCAGCTTGAGGTTTCTGTTAGCTTTAGTCAGGTAAGGTCGGGAGAGAACCCACAGGATTTGTGGCTATCACTGTTTGCAGCAGACGCTCGTGGCTTCAGGTGTTCACCAGGCTCTACTCAGGGCTCCTGGCTTCATGCTGGCCCTGCATGGTCAGTGGTCATTTATTCTCTGATTAAACATGGAGACCCTGAGATTAACACACAGAGCGAGTAGCACAGGTCTCCTGAGCTCCAGAGCCTAGAGCCTGTCCGCACTTCTCGGCCTTCCAAGGGAGACTAAGGTGAAGGGCAAGGAGTGACATCATGGCCTCTGCCCTCTCTGCTGCCTGTGAGTGCCGTTCTTAATCTCCTTCTGTTTCCCGTGTTAGTGCATTGGATATTCACCCTAGCATATAGACAGGACATAGCAGATACTCGAGTTCTTACAGCTTCGCATTGACAAGAGCTGGAGGAATCTGAACTTTGAGCTCCACCCTAAAACTCCTGCGTGGAAAATTCCACACTTGATCCCAGTCAAAAATATACAAAATTATAAATATTATATGAAATAACCTTCAAGCTGTGTGTATAAAGTGCATAAGAAACAAATTAATTTCACATTCAGACTAGGATGCTGTTTCTATGCCATCTCGTTGTATAAGTGTAAATATTCCAAAATCCAAATACTTCTGCTCCTAAACTGCAGAGGACAGGATGCTAACATGTGTTAGTATTTGATATATTTAGTTCTTTTTGTTTGTTGCTACTACAGCTAACAGAAGTAGATAAAACTACCTTGGGTCGCAACCTTTTTTAATCCCTACCTCTCTTTTCAAAAAGAAACCTCTAGATTTATGTTCCTTCTGGGTTTCAATACTTATTAATTTAAAAAAATGGAGGATTGCCCTGGGTGTGTGGCACCTTGTTTATATACATGCTGTCATTTTATATAAACGCATGCATACAATACATGCAACACTAATTTGCTTTGTTAACTTGTTGTCTTTGAGCTCTAGAGAATTAGGGTGCTTACATCTTATTGATCTCACTCCCTTTTAACAGATGTTCGAGTCATTTTGATGCTTTTGTCTAATTTTGCTAAACATAAGCCATGAATCCCTCATGGTGTTTCAGGATGTCAGGAAACTTTTGCCTCTGTGTCTCCAAGCCACTAGCTCACCAGAAACAGCCTTGTTGATGTATCCAAGGGTAATACTCCTGTCATTTTCCTAGATGTTAGCAGTTGCGATGCTGGTGACCGTGCAGGAGGTAGCTCTGACGGTCCACAGACGCCCTGGGGCCTTCCCTTGTGAAGAAGAGACCAGTGTACACTAGGGTGTATTTAAACCATCCCATGAGTTGTTCAGTGGATACAGAGGACAAGATCGAGGGCCTGTGCCGGGGGCCCTCTAGGCCCTCCCTTGAGTCTCCATTTCCCTACAGGCCTTTGTCTCCTGGGTTTACGTTTTCTAAGAATAAGATGTTATGTGGTCCTTACCCCTGTCATAGATCTGATCTAGAAAATAGTGAACCAAAGGCACAAGGATGCTCATGTTGTTAGCTTGCAGTTCCATCCCAGATGCCTGGTGGCTACTCCTATCCCTTGACTTTCCCCATGGCTAACAGACAGAGCTCAGGCGTCCGTGGTCCTTCAGCAGCTAGGACAGGATGCTCAGGAGGAGTGACATATAATCCCCAGTGACACAGGTGTTCTGAGGTACTGTGCATATGTCACACACACAAAGGTAGCTTTGGGTACCTTCCTGATCGAAAAGGGACTTAATGTGTCAAACAGAAGGTGTTTGCTTCATTTGATCGGAGCTGTCCTAACTTTAGCTACCTTGTATGATTTCCCTCAGGAAACACAGCAAGATCCATTCCACCAGGAGCTTTTCTTCACAGCCCACAGCATCGAACTCAGAAGTGCCAAAACAGGTCAGTGGGCAGACGTGGACAACCGGAGCTCTTTTCCTCAATGCTTTGAGCCTTGGGCTTGCCGATAGTATTTTCTGGTCCTGTCTCCTTTCTTTGCTCTGGGATTTGGCTCAGCTGGTCTCTGAAGCGAGCCTGGCTGTGCGCAGCAAGGCTGCCATGCTGCTTCTCAGGTGCTGGTTTATCTTCTGAGCTTGCGGCTTGAAACGCACATGGCAGTTCATGAGACCAAGCCTACCTACCAGCTAGATGTTTTGTGACTGCTGGGGACCTGTAGAGATAGTGCTGGGTATAGTTCCTACTGAGAAGACTCTGCCGACAGAATCCCAAGCACTTGTGTTAGTGATCAGGCAACAGCAGGAAATATTGTCACCTTTACTCTGAGTGTGGCAAGTGCTCGCTGACCCCGGCACCGGCGTCTCCGTACACTGTTTTCAGGATTTTCTCTCAGAGACTAGCAGTTTGTCTGAGAAAGAACTTGAGAAGGTGTTCTCATTGTGTGACTCTGACATCACACTTTCACCTGTCATATTATCCTTTCTCTCAAGTGCAGTTGCCTGTGACTGTCCTAGGGTCTTCGTCACGGCTTTCTCTGCTGTCCCGTTGGCCCTTCTAGGAAGGCTTTCATAGGCCGAAAGAGCCGTCCGCTACATAGACCCCTGGAATCCCCATTTGAGATCAGGGTCCTGGAAAGCAGTGTATAGCTCCTGTGCTGGGGACCCAGCCTGGTGCGCATCTCCACCTCGAAGGTCATGAGTTTCACTTCACTTTCTGCCCGAGCACACAGTTCCTGCTCTGAGGAGGCCACACTGGCCTCTCCGGGCCTTTCCTTCCCAGCTTCCGGAATTCGAAGGAGAGACTTTTAAATTAAACCGCACTTCCTCACTCTTTGTCCACTGCGGTGCAACCATCTCCCGCTGCCCTTCCCCTGTTCTCTCTGACCTCCGCTCTGGTGTAACCATCTCCCTC
>NC_022019.1:32942021-32947090 GCF_000317375.1 Microtus ochrogaster
CTCAGTGGTGTAACCATCTCCCTCCGCCCTTCCCCTGTTCTCTCTGCCCAGTCTCCACAGAACGCCAGCCTTACATTTGGAGAAGGGTCTGAGTCTCCCGGCGGCCAGAGCTGTCAGCAAGCCAAGGAAGCGAAAGTCTCTACCTTGGAGTCAGGACCACACCAAAGCCCCGCTCCTGCGTCCAAGAGTTCTCCCGGGAGCAGAGCTGCAGACGGACCCGCCGTGGTGCCGCCCGAAGAAGAGGAAGAGGAGGAGGGTGGCAAGGAGGGCGCCCAGCCAAGTCAACGTCAGCCCCCACAACCAAGCACAGGTCCAGCATCCCGGGCTGCCGGAGGCAGCAGTGCCTCCATTCCCTTCATTGACTGTAGTGATGTAGATAGTGAATACGACCTTCTCAGAGAACCAGGGTCCCAGTCACGCTCCCAAACAAATGACAACAATGAGGGTGATTTGACCAGTGGTGTTTACCTGCTGTCCAGGGACGAGAGGCGAGCAGAGGCTAGGCACAGGACTTCCCCTCCCTCCACGAAGTCTTCCCGGCCTCCTTCTAGAGAGTTCCTTGATGACGACTCAGCCGATATTACCTTTGATCTGAGTGGGAGCCCTGGGCTCCCGAGACATAGTTCCCTGATAGATGAAATGTTCAGGGCCTCCGCTGGCCACAGCCCCCTGGCCACCCCACTGTCCCCTTGCAGCAGAAGTTCAAGCCCAGATATGAGCTGGGACAGAACTGGGTCCCAAGGCTATGTTTCTGAAAACGGACATGACCTTAGGGGAAAAAGTATGGGAGAAGATACCACCCCAAAGCAGGGTCCTCCCTATGAAGACTGTTCCCCCGCCCTGCAGAGGCCCTACCTGCGGAATCTTCCCAGTAGGTATAACAAGTCAGAGACAGACCCTCTCATCCTTAGCCAGGCAGCCCCCACCCCAGAGGCCATGGAGAGGCTTGGTGACCAGGAAGAGGAAGAAGGGTTGGCCAACGTGGCTGCTCCCCAGGGTAGGATGCTAGCCAATGGTACCTCTGGGACAGGCCCCACCGCAGAGGTTTCCCTCACGCAGGCTGTGTGCGCCGGCAGTGTGGTGGGTCAGCTGGCGCCTCTGCAAGTGACCGAGTGTTCCATCGGCAGTGGGACTGAATCCAGTGATTCGGACTCTGCCATGGCGAGCCCTTCAAGGAAGTCCTTGGCGTTTGACTGCCCAACCAGTCCGAGCTCCGCGTCCAAGAGGAAGAGTCAGAAGGGCTTGCATGGCTTGCGGCTGAGTGAGGAGGAGGGGGAGGAGGAGTGAGGGAGACTGGGAGGCAGGCGGCCAGCTGTTGATTCAATAGTCGTAGAATCCGGGTTGCCGCACAGAGGGTCCGTCTCAGTGACTTGTTCGTTTCTGGTGAACATTTGTTAGACGAAGTTTGGGATAGGCGCACATCTATGGGTTATGCCTGACTTCCCCCTACTTTTAAGGAGCACAGACGTCACACCTGTGGCTTGCTTTCTAGAAAGCATGGTGCAAGGTGTCCAGGAAGACTAACAGCGAGTTGCTGAAGGTTTGTGTTGCTGGCCGAAGGGAGTAGGAATTAGCTTACGATGGGTCAGATAGTGTGAACAGTGTATCGTGTTGACTTGGTTGTTTTCTCTGTGTGTTCAGTTGTGTGTGTGCAGGTTCCCCTCCTGTTGGCTGCGAGTTTTGAGATGTCACTGAGGTCACAGAAAAGTGTTGACCTTCACATGTCTTTTCCCTCTGTAAAAGGGGGGCCATCTTCTGGGACCTTGTAAGGAGGCACGGACAAATCTGAGGCCAAGTGGAAGTTGGTTGGTAGCTGAGATTGTGTTGGTAAAATCATCCTGGAGAGAAAGGGGAAATCTTAATGGGAAGACCGTGGGGTCCTTTTGGTCTCCTGTGAAATGCTGTGGATGTTGTCAGATCCCCAGACACGGCCATTTATTTACCTGGGTTTGCTCCGTTGGTTGGGGTTTACATTACTGGGTCAAATCATTAGGCTTCTTTTTAGAAAATGGCTCTCTGACTCTCAGAACCTCTTGGTGAACCAGAAATATTCCTGAGTGGTAAGGCAGAGAAAAATCAGTACCTCGCCATGGGCACTGTTGTCTCCAGCAGGTTAGCCAGCCGCGTGCCTGCCCGCCTGTTTGTCACACAGTGCCCAGCCTCATCACTGCCCTTGGCTTTTGTGCTCCAATGAACAGCCACCCCACTGGGAACGCTGACACCTGGATATTTCTGTGACTTCTTCAAATCCGTGCAGGCCCCTGCCTGGCACCGGCCTTTCTGCGCTGTAGATCGAGGGGCTGGGGCTTCAGTTCTCTCGTTGGTTTTCCTTGACTGTCCTGTGGTGTCCCCTGAGCCATTCTCAGATAAGTAGTGCCTGATTCTCACCCAAGAGACTGGATCTGCTGGCCAGGGTTCCAGCTTAGACTTCCCAGATGGCTCTGTGGGAACAGCCAGGTCCGTTCTCTGTCAGACCTGACAACCCTGGAGCCTCTCCTAGGGTGGAGTGAGAATGTTAGCAGGGTCACTGCTGTCTTAAAATGCCTCCGTTTGTATTTTTCAGTCTTTGATAATTTTTTAATCATAGAAAAACATTTTTAGATCTGAAGTAATGACAAACTTTTGAGAAGAGTTGTAACATCCTCCGTGAGCCGCCAGGCTACTGGCGTTAGGAGACCCCCCCCCCTTCCCGTGGCTGCATCGCAGAGGGAAAGCTGAGCTTGTTCAGGAAGTGAAGTCAAGCTTGGCCTGTGGATCTCAGAATCTTGTCAGCAGGAATACTGAGAAGCCAAATTTTAAATATTCAGAAGACTTCTTTTTTATGCAAGCATTTTTGCTTTTTCTTTGGTCAGCTGATCCAGTTAACTGGAGAGGGGTCGGCAGTTGTTCATGGAGGCAGTCTCCCCCGACCTTACCGTAGATAATATGTATGTTCAGAAGGCTTGCAGAGCCGGGTGGAGGCTTCGGCATTTACCTAGGCAAACCTTCGCTGTAGGTGAGCAAGCTCATTCCCGGGGGTTAGGTGACTTCGCAGGGCGCCAAGTGTTGTGCCTCAGAACTGCAACCATCCCCTTAGTCACCTGGCGTTGCTCTTCTCTCTCGTGATTTCCGAATGCCCTCAGACTTTCCAGACTCCACATTTTAATTTTGGAGACGCTTGTCTGTATTTCTCATTAAAATTAGATGTGAAAATCCTAAATGACAAGGATAGTTATATGCGGATGGCCGCTCTTCCTACTATAGGGTGCTGTCAGATTTAACTTGTTTTTGTATATTCTGTCTGGTCTTAAGAAAAGCTATCAATTTGCTGTAGGAAAACTTACGTCCGTTAGGAGTTGAGCCGAGTCAGTCATTTGATTGGTTTAACTGTGACAGTGATTTCTCAAGAGGGCTTGTCCTTACTCTCCATAGACAGAAGTCTGTACTGAAACAGGAATGCGTGCTGTTATCTTGTCGTGTGAACATAGCAGAAATCGTACCTATGACCCTGGAGAGCCAAGCATGTTCTTGCAGTTTTTTTGCTTTGCCTTTTCCTACAGAAGTGGCTTTACCTCCGTGTTTTCAAGCGGCTGACCCATCCTTGTGTGCCCAGGTGACTGGCGTCACCTTTCGCTTGTGTACGGCAGAGTTTTCTCTTCAGTGGTTTTGTACCAGCTGAGCAATTTCAGTTCTGTTTCTTGGCTAGAATTTGTGAAGGCGACAGTCCCAGCAAGTTATTAGTGCCTAAAAGAACTGGGGACAGGTTTGTTCCAAGGCCACGTACCCTGTCATGCGGAGAATGGAGCTTATCCTCCGCTCATAAAGACTCCAGAGCACGAGTCAGGGAATGCGTGCCTGCGGTGCGCTGAGTGTAGCGGGGTTGCAGGTCACGCACCCTCCCCACTGTCCCCGTGCGAAGCACAGCAAAGTCAGCACCCCTTCCCAGCCACTGTAGATTGGGCTCCGAGGCTTTCCCAAACCCACAAAGTCTCAACCTAGGACTTAAAAAGGGCCTACCTTTGTGTCAAGTGAACTAAGGTAAGGGGATCCAGATCCAGTAATAGGGTTGGCTGTGAAAAATACATAGCATGGACTAGAATGGAGGATCATTTGGATTTCCAGGGGGCTTCCTATGCTAGGGCCCCTTTAGATTATTGTATTCTGTAGCATTTTATTGTGAAATATGTATAGACGCGTTTGTGGTTTCCCGAGTTGATCCTCCTTAAGAGCAAATTGAAAAGGCAAGAGATTCCTTCAGCATGAGGGAGATGCATTTAATGAGATCCAGAGCCCGAACTGTTCCAGCCCCCTCGAGTGGTCATCTGGGTGCCGCCGGTGGGGTTTTATTAGACGAGGAAGTCTGTGGAGCGGATTCTTCTCCATGTGCACTTCACATCCAGGAGTTCCTCACACAGTGCTGCTCAGCCTGTGCTTCAGATGTGAATAATAACCACTCTCTGCTCAAGAACATTGCTGGCAGTTTAAACCGTGTCACACTTTAAAAAAAAAAAAAGCCAGGCCTGAATAACAAGAATGTGGAGTCAGCTGGTCCCCTGGAGTTGGAGGGGTCGCATTAGCCTTGGAGTCATCCTGACCGGGTGTCATCGGCCCTTTTCCGAAGAAGGGATAAAATCCAGACGGGAAACATTCTTAGCATTGGTAAAACGATATCAAATGTACCAAGAGGTCTGTTTTGTCGTTGCTCTGTCTGGACTCGCTGACCATGTGCTTATGCTCGGCTTTACCACTTAAAATGGGCATCCAAGGGCGGCCGTAACGCTCAGTGCGGAGCCTCTGAGTTCAGGTAGACTGAGCAGGAATGAACCAGGCAGGTGTAGTTTGCTTCCTGTGTTCTTGTCTTGATGGCTTGGCTTTGCCTGTGCCCTGTACTTTGGTTAGCCAGAATTTCCAGTCCTCACTGTGATATTCCCAAAGGAACTTGTTTCCTGATCTCCCCCCCCTCTCTCTCCCCCCCTCCCTCCCTCTCCCTCCCTTCCTCCCTCTCTCTCTCCATCTCCCTCCCTTCCCTCCCTCCCTCTCCCTCCCTTCCTCCCTCTCTCTCTCCATCTCCCTCCCTTCCCTCCCTCCCT
>NC_022019.1:32947420-32957435 GCF_000317375.1 Microtus ochrogaster
CTCCCTCTCTTCCCTCCCTCCCTCTCTCTCTCTTTCCCTTTCCCTCCTCTCCCTCTCTCCCTCTCTCTCTCTCCCTCCCTCCCTCCCTCTCCTTTCCCCGCCTCCCTCTCTCATTGTTCCTCTGTATCCCTCAGGGCTGGCCTTCACCCCATGGCCTGGCTCCAGTCTGTCTGTTGTTGCTGCACATTCTGAAAATGAAATGCAGGAGTTTTCATAAATGTCCTGATAATTGAGCCAGTCCCTTTGATCTTTGAAGAACAGACTATGGCTTCACATTGGCCAAACCCAGATGAACACACAGAGGGAAAGGCATGACCAGTGGGGCGCTGGCTTCTCCGAGCAGTGACTGGCACTGCTCTTGTTAGTTTAATCCGCCCCTTTCCGTGGGATCAGCTGAAACGTCAGACAGGGAAGTCAGTTCTCTGGTGACGAACTACCAGGTGCTGGTTGTTAGCAGGAAGTCCTGACATTCTGACCACAGTTAGCACGCCACTTAGTATCAGTTTTCTCTTAAAGAGGTAACAGTGAAAAGCATTTTTAAAGTTTCCTAATAGTTCAGACACGGAGCAAAGATCCTTATGGATAGGACAGAAAGCTGTGTGGTTCTTCCTTTAGGAACCTAGGGAGACTTCCGTGTGTCTCCTGGCAGCAAGGGTTGAAAGTGTGGGTTTGTACGTGGGCCAGCTGTGGCAGGGGCAGGGAAGGGTGTGGGTCCTTAGGCATGAGCAGCATAGCACTCCCAGAAGGCCATCGGTGAAGCCTGTCACACAGGAACTGTTTCTCTCCATGCAAACAATTAAACCCCTGACCAGAAGCCAGGGAGGCGAACTCTCCAAAGAGCCTAGGCTTTCCTTTCTTCAGGATGACTACACCGAGCCCATGCTGGCCTCCCAGCATAGCCTGAAAGGGGGCTCCCCTGCATCCCTCTTGTGGTATTGGACGGTAACTCCCCATGGAAGGCAGCGCTTACATTTCTTCATGAGGGCTCTCGGTCAGGTTGGTTGCTCTGCGATGGCTCCAGACGGCAGGAGGATTGAAGCTCAGCTGTTGGCCTGGGAAACCTGATCTAGCATGATTGGGATGGGGTTGGAAAGGTTAGCTTGACGGAGCCAAGCTAGTGATGCTTGCGGGAGCTGGTGCCAGGAGACACTTGAGCCTCCTGCTGGGGCCAGGCAGAGCCGGTTCAGGATGCGGAAGGGCAGTGGAAAACTGCAGAACGGAGCAGGACACATCAGAGACTGGAGTGGGCGTGGAGCACGCAGGGTACAGGGAGCTCTGAGGCTTCGAGTCTATGTTGGGTCAGCTGGCTCTCAAGTAGCACACATTAGAAGTTCACTTAGGAGTGTGTGGTGCAGTGCTGGCCCATCTGTCGTCACTCACAGATGAGCAACGGCACCTGTAGCTCCTTTGACCCCTCTGCCTGTGGGATTCCAGGAAGGCCACACTTAGTCCTTCAGTTATTAAGGATGAGCAGCCTCTCTCTCCAGAAGCACCCAGAGTGGATAAGGGGCCACCCCTTGCTCTCACCTCCTCTTGCCTTGGGCAGCTGCTGCAGGCCTAACTAACCAACTCTCAAGAGCTTGGCCCATGTTTTTAACCCAGTTTCCTCCTGTTCTCTCTGTATGTGCACTTAATCCTCGAGCTAATGATATGCTGTATTAAAATTTTCTAATGCACTGGATCAATCCTCAAGTAGAAAGGCTGGGGACTTCGTTCTCATTTTTGTCATTTGTTTAATAAATCTGAGAAAACCTTCTTCCCATTGTCCATTGTACACAGTGTTTTGCCGGCATGTACCTACCTGGGGGAGAAACCTTTCTCTTCAACGTTCTGTCTTGATCCTCGGAGCATGGCGTACCTTCTGTCCCCTGCATTGTTGGAGCACTGTTTGATGTCCTTTCTTTAAAACAGCCCAAAACCCTGCTTAAATACCAGTTTGTACCTGGAATACTCATTTCTTCTAGAACACAGCAATCCTGCTCACTCGATGGCAGACAGAAAGATGTTCATCAGGGTGCTGGGAGAAGGCAGGCAGACTTGTGGCCTCCTCCTCTCCTTACAGGGGTAGCTGTGGGGGTGGGGCCAGCCCTTGAAAGAGAACAGGATTGCTGTAAAGGGGGACGGATGTCACTGGAGCAGAGCGCATCCCTGACAGCAGCTTGCACTGGGGGCTCACACAGCTGACCGACAGAGGACACAGACTTCCGTGTTCTCAATGGGAGTGAGACCCTTGTGTGGACCGACTTTGTCGGGAGGGAGTAGAGTGTGGGCTGCGGCTTCTCCAGCGGGTAAGCCCCTCGTCCTGTCAGCGGGCACCCTCACTGCATGCTCGCACGGATGCACTCTGCCTGCCCTCTGCGCTGCGGGCCAGCGCGCTGCCTTGGCACAGCATGGATTCTATCACCAGGAAGCTCTTTGTTGGCTCTGAGAAGCATGAGTTTGGTGACCAAGCATGGAAGGCCAAACTCATGTAAACTGTTTGCATGGTATTAATATCTCATGTTAATCTAAACTCGAGGCCTTATAACCTTGTTCTAACAGGCATCTTGCTGTAAAACAAAAACAAACAAAAAACTGTAATTGTTCCTTCCCACTGATGGCTGAATCTTTGTCCTTCATACACGATGGTAATTTTTTTTATTGGTACGAGGCTCCGTGTTCCTCATCCCAAACAGCGCCACCAGTTCCCTGCCATCTTGAAACAAAGCAGGACTTCTCCTATGTCTTTGCTGTATAAGTAAGAACAGCCATGTGCATCCGCTGCCATTTGACCCTTAGTGACATTTCTCTCGATTTTTCTGCAAGTCAGGCATCACTGCGTCCCCGTTGCTTTTCTGAATGGCTTGATAGTAAAGTGTGACAAGATGCTTAGCTGTTTTCCTTAAGACACTGGGTCTGAGTGGTACGTGTCACTTACTCCCAGCCACCTAAGGTATCAAGAAGAGGATACTCTCTAGCCTTGGTCAGCTGCTCTGATTTTTCACGTGGGAACCTTGTTTCAGCAGCTAGTGCTAGCTATTCCCATGGAGGGACGTGATGTCACCTCAAGCCATCTCTGATTCAGTGTGATGGTGAGCTCTCTGAATCGGCCACCTCCAGTGAGGTTCTGTTATCTTCTCTTTTAGCGAGAGGTTGTGGGTTTTAAAAGAGCCCTGAATTTTTTGCTGTCTTTCCTACGCATGCCTCTGACATACTCTGGGTACCTAGGTAAACTATTTTAGAGTCATGAACAAGAGAGGAAGAATCATAGGATCTAGAAACTTGGAAAAGAAGTAAGTTTATCTGAGGGAATAGTGAGGAAATTGAAAGTAGAAATTATATGGCCATTCACGTTCTCATTTTCAGTGCCTAACAAATGGTGAGGTTCTAGCTTTTAAAATGTGAGATTTTCTACTTGTCTTTTACAGGAAAAACACACAAAACCCTATCAAGTTAAAACTTAGACATTAATCAGCTTATTGACCATTTACAAGACAGGACAGGTCTACAAGTATTTGAAATGCCATTTTTAAACTACCTGCCCCCCTCCTTCCCAGGATTGGGTAAGTTTGTTTATAAGGCCTTGGCACAGCTGAAGATGTCGATGGTCAAAGGGAAGCTTGTGCCCAGTCCTCAGAGGGGACAGGCAGGAAGCTGGCTCACTTCTAGAAGCCTCTACCCCTCTTCTGCCCACGGCCATTTATTTCATCTCTTCTGATGAAGAGCCTGTCCCGAGACTCTGAGCTCAGCCTCCCCGTAGGCCAGGAAAAGAATTATGAATGTATTCTAAATGAAAACGATAAAGCTATAAAGGCAGGCTGTGAGCTGGGTGATAGATTGAAATCCATAAATATAGCAGGGCTAATTTGAAGTCACATAATTACTTGTGGGGCGGCGAAGTGTCCATTTAAGGAGATTTGAAAAGGCAATTGCCGGAACTGCACGCCTCAAGAGCGCTTTTGGCTGGGGTTGCTGTCCACTGGGGATGACATAAACTCAGACCTCTTCATCCAGATGAGTGCGAGAAGAAATAAAATGGTTGGGAGATACAGGGGCTTGAGAGTTACTGGCCCTGGTGCCTAAGATAATGCAGGGCAACTTTTAGAAGTAAGGGAAAAATCGTTCTTAAGCCATTCAAAATTTCCAGAGGTTTAGTGAGCAATTGATCTTTTCCCTAATATATTTAAACTTCTTCCCACCTTTTGCCTTAATGTCCAGGCACTTCCTCAGAGGGCCCTGTGGATGTATTTGCCTGTAGCTCACTGATAAGAAATTTACCTTATGTCCATTTGTTATCAGAGAAAAGTCATTTGGGAGAAAAAATAAGCCCAAGCTCAGTCATTGCACTGAGCAAGGAAGGGTGAAGATGGATCCTGTGTTTCTTCTCCCTGCTCCCACCCCCTGGGACTGTGCCTTCCAAACAGACAGCAGGCTGAACAAGCTTTGTTAATCCTTCCCCAGGAAACGTGGGCAACTTCATCCAAAAACCAATTCTGTGTAGCCGCAGCACTAGCTCTGTGTAACCTTGAACTATGGCTTGCTTTAGACAAACCCTTCACGCCTGCTTCTGGACACAGACGGTTGTCAGCATCCTGTCCCGAGGTCAATAAGGGAATTGTAATGACTCACCAATTGCTCTTGTCAGCATATCTCATTGGTTGCCGAGTGGCGAGCAGTGACTTCTTCTTGGGGCCCTAAGACACTTGGAAAGTTTCAAAACCTCTCGTCTCCATAGGTCCAGCTGGTATTTGTGAAGCTGAACTGCAGAAACTTGGGCCTTCTCCTTCCTAGCCTTGCTGGTGGATTCCTAGGACAGAGTGTCCGTGTTCCTCCAAGTCTTGGTCTGGCGGCTTACACACCCCGCACTCTTCCTCTTGGGAAAAGGGAACTAACTACCCCAGACTGCGCCTATAAATCAGATGATCAGATGTGGTTAGGCTGCGTGTGTAGAACCCTGTGGACAGACCTGAGCTGTGCCAACTTTATCTGTACCTTGGATGACCAGAGCATCCATGTCCGGCCTTCCATCATCCTATCCAATGGGAATTCTTCCAGATCTAACCAACTCTCTTCTTTAGAAGTTGTCAGGTCACCTCTCCAGGAACCCGTCCGTGGCCTTAGGCTTCCAATCTGCCCGGTCAGCTAACTTGCAAGCGTTCAAGGGGGAGCTTAGCCAGGGGACGCCCCTTTCACCTGTGGAGGGTGGATGTGGTTGTCTCTGAATGTGTGCACTTTATCTCTCCTCCGCGTGGCAGCTTGCTCTCTGTCACTGGAAGCTGTCCACAGCATGCTGGTAACTGTCTCCTCGCAGCCTGCCCCATCTGAAGCCAGCTTTCTAACAACTCTTTATCCTTGGCTCCACCTCTCTCTGTACGCCCTGCAGCCCCAGGCCCACCCGATCTCGCAAGCTGACGGTAAGCCCCACACGTAACTAGGTGACTGGAGGAAAATTCAGTGACTCTCTGCCTCTCACAAATGCATGGGGTGTTTCCATCTGACACAGACTGCCAGAATTTTTGCTTTTCTAACTTCTATTTATAGTGGTAACATTTTTTCTGTGAATTTTTTTTAAGAGGGTAGTGTAGTATCTTGAAACAATTGCAATTCCAGTGTGTCACTATTTCTATTTAACAAGTTCCATTCTTTCCTAACCATTGTATGCAGTTGTGCACTAGTGTCAATAAAATTGACATTTGTGAAGTGATTTCTGGCCTTTTTCTCCGGGATTTCTGGGATCTGGTGGTGTGTGGGGGTGATGGGGACTTTATCTAACACCAGGACTTTATTTCAGTGAGGTTTATTCAAAATGTGAGGTTTTTTGTTTTTTTTTTTTTAATTCAGACTTCTGCAAGCCTTCACCTTCTCTAATCCTGTTTTCCAAGGATCACTGACCAGCTGTCAGTAGCCATGGCAGCTGCTTTTTGTTGTTTTCTGGGGGCAGTGGCTCCTCACCTCTGTGTGGGTGATGTCATTCACGGACAAACCTGGGAGCAGGGGAGATGCGGTGATTTCCTCATGATTTGTGCCTGCTGGGACCACAGTCACTGCCGCCCTGCAGTAGCCGCTCTAGGCTGCTGTATCCTGTACTTCCAGAATCCACACGAACAACTAAAGAGGGGGGAAATGGTGTCAGGGGCATGAGGATATTCCCAGAAAACTCTTTCCTGTGGAGATCCTTAACCAAGTAGTGGGTAGCAAGGAGCGCTGGATCAGAAGTGAACGTGGGGGCAGGCACTGCCTTCATTCACCCAGGGTCGACTCTGCATCAGAATTACCAATACGTCAGGTCTGGATCCACAACTTAGAAGTGTGCTCTGAAACACCTCACGTAGCCCCAAAGGGTTGAGCGGTCCCGTGTGTAACATCTGCGACTGTCTGTACTAGGTAACCTGCGTTTTCCTGTTGTTTAACACGATATCCTTTCTAGAGGACTAACTTACGGCCTGTCACTTCTGATTCACAAAGGGAAACTGTGCTAATGGCATCTCCAGCTTGCGTCTTTAAATGACCACCGTTGCGTGTAATGCTAGTGTTTCTGTCCCAATCAGTAGCAGACATGGAGTGACATCACAAGCAGGTACACGAGCTTGCTTCTGTTCTCTGTAGCGTGGGGAATTTAGCTGCTTGACCTCTGTTAGCTGTGACGCCTTGTCACCAGATGTGGCCCTGTCCTGAGTACCAGCTGCTTAGATGCCTGTTAGCTTAGTGCTAAAGCATTCTTTCTGTGTCTCCCCGTGACGTAGATCCCACGACTCCCTGGAGTAGTTTCTAGAAGCAGAAGTGGTAGTTACGAGATAAAAATAGGCATGTGCTATGCTGTTAAGCGCCCTTAATTGTGACCTGTGCACAGGTCTCTGTCTTATCTTTAATTACGTAACTGGGGCTGCATTGAGTGAGGTGGACTCCGGGTACCCTTCCTCTCAAGGCAGCTACAACATAGAGGGCGGGAAACTTAGCAGTGCCTTGCGTTTGTCATGTGGTAGCCATGTTCTGAGATTTACACAAGTGACGGTTGCCCAGAAGGAATTACTCTTTTTCTTTTAAAACTTCTCCCCCCCCGCACAGGCTCCCTGACTGGCAGTCCTCACCTTTCAGAACTGTCCATCAACTCACAGGGAGGAGTTGCCCCGACCAACGCGACCTTGTCTCCCAACCTGAGTCCCGACACCAAGCAGGCCTCCCCCTTGGTCAGCCCGCTCCTGAACGACCAAGTGTGCCCGAGGACCGATGACGAGGAAGAGGGCCGGCGAAAGGTGCAGATCCGTGGTGGGGGGGGGGTTTAGACAATAACCACAATGTAAACCATGCCAGCTTTCAATATACAGCTGCCCCAGGACCACCAGGACTCCGTTTTCATAGCCCCCCAAAAAAAACCTGTCTTGTCGACTAATAATTCCCCATTCCTTGACAACCCACCCAGACTGCTCACCACAGCTGTCTGTTTCTGACCGGCTTCTTTCACGTCCTTGGGGTCCATCCCTGTTCTGTGGCGTGGATCAGAATGCCTCCTTTCACGTGGCTGGAGCTATCGTGCAGATGGAGCACACTTTGTTGACCCAGCCCTCGGGGTGCAGCTTTTATTCATCTCGTATGTTGCTATTGTGTATGACAGTGCTGTGAACATGAATACCCCCAGACTTGTCTGCAGTGGTATTTGTTTGTGCTCTAGCAAATAAAGCTTGCCTGAAGATCAGAGTGCAGAGCTAAGCCACTAGTTAGCCATAGAGGTCGGGCAGTGGTGGCGCACACCTTTAATCCCAGCACTTGGGAGACAGGGGCAGATGGATCTCTGTGAGTTCAAGGCCACCCTGGGCTACACGAGATTGAATTTGTCTAAAAGAGAAATGGAGCTTACACAAAGGTGATCCCAGCACTTGGCATCCCACGACTTTAATCCCAGCACTAGGAAGGTGGAGAGGAGGGACGTGGCTGGGCAGAGGGGGGAATATAAAGTAGGAGGAGACAGGAGCTCGACAGATGCAGTCTGGGGGTTAGTAGAGAGAGAGGATCATTCCTTTGGTCTGATCATTGTTAGAGGTAAGAACTCTCCAGTGATTGACGACTCTACTT
The DNA here is from genome assembly GCF_000317375.1 of Microtus ochrogaster. NCBI lineage: Eukaryota > Metazoa > Chordata > Mammalia > Rodentia > Cricetidae > Microtus > Microtus ochrogaster. The sequence continues at coordinate 32,955,470 of NC_022019.1, forward strand.
CTCTGATCTTCAGGCAAGACTAATTAGATTACAAACAAAATACCACGACACTTGCCAAGGTTTCCTTTTACTTACTGCTTAAGGAAAAAACAAGACATGAATAGTGGCCCGCTTTGGGTTGCTCTGCCCATATGAGTCCCAGGCACCAGGGAGCCAATCCCCATCTCCTTCTGATCCAGCCACTGACATTGACTGCAAATGCCTCCTTGTAACACCTCAACCACAGCTCATGGCACCAGGTCTCGGGATGCTGATTTCTCATGGCTGAGTTTCCTTGGAGATTGTGTAACCCTTGCCTGGTTAGTTAGGGTCCTCTAGCTGATGCTACTATTTATATATCGAAAGCCATCTTTTAGCCTGCTCCCCCAGCACACGCCCATGTGAACAGAGACTTTGTTAATTTCCTGGCTGCACAGACCCAAATAATCACACAGACTATGTTAATTACAACACTGTTTGGCCAATAGCTTAGGTGTATTTCTAGCTAACTCTTACATATCACAGTTACCCATTTCTAGTATTTTATATTTTGCCACGAGGCTCGTGGTTTGTGACCTCTTGCTTTTTGGGAAGCTACATGGCCTCTGCATCTGCTTTGACTCCAACTACTCTCTCTATAGATCTCTTCCAGCCTGGCTGTATTCTGCCCTGCCATGGGCCAAAGGAGCTTCATTCATTAACTAATAAAAGCAACCCACATAGAGAAGGACATCCCACATCTCACACACACAGGGAAGTAAGCTTTAGACTTGATTGTAGCTAACAAGGGCCCTACCCGTTATTTACCTGTCAGGGAACCACCGTCTTCCATCAGGGCATCCTCAGAGACTGCCACCCAAACGTGACTGCTCAGTCTTCTTCTCTTCTGGATTTTGCAGAGATTCCCGACCGACAAGGCCTACTTCATTGCTAAGGAAGTGTCCACCACTGAGCGAACGTACCTGAAGGACCTCGAGGTCATCGCTTCGGTGTGTACAGCTCTTCCTCTACGGCAGTTAAACTAGTTCTCAGCTCCCGTGCTGGGAGAGGCGTGGGCACCGAAGAGTTAGGTTTCCTGACTGCAAGGATTGCAGATCCTGATCATGGTCATGGCAATCAATGCCAATTGTATATTTATTTATTTATTTTTAAATATTTATTAAGCATACAATGTGCTGCTGGCAAGGAAGGCACCAGATCTCATTACAGATGGTTGTGAGCCACCATGTGGTTGCTGGGAATTGAACTCAGGACCTCTGGAAGAGCAACCGGTGCTCTTACCCTCTGAGCCATGTCTCCAGCCCACCAATTGTATATTTAATTTGGAATTATCTCTTAAAAATATTATGATGGTGGTTTGTGAGCGCATAGGAAAGATGTTCCTGAAGCAGAGGAAACTGAGAAGTAGACAGTCTGCTATCTTCTGGGTTTTGGTCATCGTCTGTAACTGATCGTGTTTGCTTGAGGGAGACTTCGGGTTGTCTTTATAGTAAGTTGTGCCCTGACTGCTGTCGTCTGGCCTGTCCAGTCTCAGGAGCCAAGCTGGGGGCTCCTGGGCACTTGGACCCCATGATTTTATAGCCCATAAAGAGGGACATCCACACGGTTGGGATGAGGTTTGTGTTTGGTGCTTTGCAAATACTGGGACCCGGTTCCCACTCTTGTTGGTGACATGTGTGACTGTGGACAGTAGTTTGTGCCACCCCATGCCCAACATTTTTATGAAGGAGTGGGCGGGGCAGCTCCTTATGGGATGAGCAAAGAGTAACCAATGACCCCGAACTCACGGTTCCCTAGTGAGCTGGCCTGAGAGGGGACTTGGTTCAAGTAGTTGCTCATTGAGGAATTCAGCCCCGGCTTGAACAAGCCTTGGGGAACCATTGGAGAGAGCAGTCAGAAAGAGATAGACTCTTTTCCCGTCAGAGGGGGCTGGGGGGAATCGGGAAGGCCTGCCCCCGCCTGTGACAGTCCTGGAGTGGAGGGGGGG
>NC_022019.1:32957835-32963106 GCF_000317375.1 Microtus ochrogaster
GGGATCAGGAAGGTCTGCCCCCGCCTGTGACAGTCCTGGAGTGGAGGGGGGGATCAGGAAGACCTGCCCCCGCCTGTGACAGTCCTGAAATGCTCAGGATCCCATGGGAAGGTTCATGGCCTCCTGCTCCCCGCAAACATTCACCCCTCTGCATGCGTCTGAGTTGTTCCCCCCTTTTATCCCCAGTGGTTTCAGAGCACGGTCAGCAAAGACGATTCCATGCCTGAAGCCTTGAAAAGTCTCATTTTCCCGAATTTTGAACCTTTGCACAAGTTTCACACCAATTTTCTCAAGGAAATCGAGCAGCGACTTGCCCTGTGGTGAGTACTGACCAGTCTGAAGTCTGTGTGTCCCGCCTGCACCCCGCTCCCTCTGTCTTCCCTGTGTTCCACTTTGTCCCATGTGTGCAGCAGAGATGAAGTCAAACAGGCCTGAAGCAAGCCATCCTTAAAGTATCTCCAATGGGAACCAGTCACGGCCACCAAGAGTGGTGGCGCTGCCTTTAGTCCCAGCGCTCGGAAGGCAGAAGCAGGAGGATCTCTGAGTTTCAGGGCACCTTGGTCAAATAAACATCATCAACAACAAATACCTTTGATTGCAAACTCTTCAAACCACATGTTCTTTTAGCACAATAATAAAAATCCAGAGACAGATATTGGGGTTCAACTTAAAGGTCAGAAAAGCAAAACAGCCAGCCACTAGCTCTTACTTCTACCTCAGTCCGAAATGGCGATCCTGTCTCCAGGAATCTCAGAATGAGACTGTGAGTGAGAGCTGTCTCCTGTCTTATATTCCTCTTTGGTGCTAGGATTAAAGGTGTGTGCCACCACTGCCTGTAAGGCTGGCCTGTGGGGCTGTTTTACTCTCTGATCTTCAGGCAAGCTGGGATGGGCAGGGATGCGAAGGATTTGTGAGCTGGCGTGTCATTGCTGCGTGTTTTATATGTTGCCTGTATGTTGTATGCATACATATACATAGAAAATGCTGTACTGTATCTAAGAGGTTAAAGAATACTTTGAAAATACAAAGTCTATGCCACATACATACACACAGTTTTAATTATAAGGATATAAATATTTTTGTTTTGTTGTTATTGTAGCTGTACATGTTTCTGTGTGTAGACAGGCTACAGTGTGCAGGCGGAGTTCAGAGACAACTCTGCAGAACTGCTTCTCCCACCTTTATGTGGGTTGTGGAGGTCAAACGCAGGTCACCAGACACGTGAAAAGTACTTTTATCCACTGAGCCAACTTAACAGCACAGGGTATAATGTTTTTAGGCGTGTGTGTGCGAATGCCTGGGAGCTGGGAGTTACAGGAAACAACCCGACATTACATGGGTGCTGGGACCTGAACTCCAGTCCTCATGGCTGTCCAGCAAGCACCCTGTCCTGCTGACCCATCTCTGTAGCCACATAAGGATATGTTTTAATATCATGACAAGAGCGAAGACATCATCACAAAATTAAAACATTACGGTAACCTAAATATCACCAATAAAAAAGCAGTTAAAAATAATACTGAGGCTCTCCACTAAATACCAAATAAAATCCTGACCTGGGAGATGAAGATGAATATATATAAACTGGAAATATCTTACATACTACAGAATGGAAAAATCTGATAAAACTTTACCTAAAATAGAGCCTTTCACATTATTAAGGATAAGTTATATGCAGACCTATGCACGGTGGTGGGGAGAGTTGATTATCTGCCAAGGATGTATTTGAACATGCAGGAAAGATAGCAAAGGGCTGCTCCTGCTGCAGTAGAGCCACTGTGTGATGTGTAGCCACAGGCATTGCGCCGCTCCTGCTGCAGTAGAGCCGCTGTGTTATGTGCAGTGACGGGCATTGGGCCGTTCCTGCTGCAGTAGAGCCGCTGTGTTATGTGCAGTGACGGGCATTGGGCCGCTCCTGCTGCAGTAGAGCAGCTGTGTGATGTGCAGTGACGGGCATTGGGCCACTCCTGCTGCAGTAGAGCAGCTGTGTGATGTGCAGCAACAGAGGCATTGTGTGCTCTGCCCTCCTTGCTTTCTGATCGGAAGTGGCGGGCGGGGAGGGGGCACTTGGTGACTGTGGGTCCTGAAGGAGCCTGCTCTGTGGCTCGTCCCTCTCATGGGACTTCAAATGTTCCTTTAAGAGAGAAGCAAAGGCTCACCTCTGCTTCATGAGACCAACGGGCAGGTCCAGCATGACCTAAGAGGTGCCTGGCTTTGTAGCATTTTATATCTGGGTGGTATAAAATGGCCTTCCCTTGAGAAGGAGGTGTCAGGCTTTGCTAAGAGGCCCCAGGTGGTGTTGGTGGGACGGGCAGAGTACAATCAGAATGAACACAAAGAGTACAACATTGGCCTTGCTGAGAACAAGGAATGTAGAACGCCACTCAGCAGGGCGCGTTCGGCTGAGGCATTCCCAGACCTCATTGTTGCCTCCTGTGAAGGCAGAGGGAGTGAGAACAGTAGGGGCTCCGCCCTGTCATCCCAGCACTCGTCAGACGGAGGCAGGAGGATTGCTGACAGTCTGAAGCCAAAATGTTCAACCTGAGGCTCACATTCGAAATGAGGCAGTGCTAGGCGGTGGTGGCGCAGGCCTTTAATCCCAGCACTCCGGAGTCAGGGATGGAACTCTGTGAGTTCGAGGCCAGCCTGGTCTACAGAGTGAGTTCCCGGACCACAGAGAGACCCTGTCCCCCCAAAAAAAGGAAGTAGTGAGGTTGTATCCCATCCAGTATGAAATGACTGGAAGAATGGGGGCCTCAGCCTCGAATACATGACAACTTTTCTAGTACCTGTAGGCTAGTCCTGTGAGAAGCGTGAATGTTGTCCTTTCTGTACCAGAGGACAGAGTTGAGACACAGCCCAGCAGAACTGCTCAGCGGTGCGCGGTGCACGCCACCACTCTGCTCTCCAGCAGAGGGTGCCTGTCTATTTCTGGAAAGTAGTTATCCAGGATGCAAACTACATCACTGGCCATACTTGAAGACCATGGAGGGGATTTGAAAAGTGGAGATTTCTGGGCTCCTGTCAGCCCTGCTTAGTGTGAACTTTGGGGATGAGATTTGTATTTGGGGAACGGTTGGTACCCCTACCCAGTGCCTCTGGCAGATGCTAAATCTGGGATTCTTTGGTATGCATTTCAGAATGGATTGAATTATTTTTCTTCCTTCTGTCTACAAGCATGACAAAATGTATGAGTTCAGGAATGACTGAACACTTAGGATTTGCTTGTTAAAGGATTGATCCCCAAAGGACTCCGGGAGGCGGAGTCTGTGGAGCTTCTTAGGTCATTGGGTACATGAGTCCTGTGGGCCCCAGGGCCTGTCCAGTCAGCCTCCTGGCTTGAGGTGTTAGAACAGGCATTCCCATCATTTCTGTGTTCCTACCCAAGGCCCAAAGCCAGGAACCTACATGAACTGCTCTGTAAATCGTCTCCTGCCAGCTTGGCTTTGGAGGACATGGAAGACAGTAATGCCTGCATAAAACAGGCAACCACAGACTGAATACAGTTGATAAGAACAGGGTACAGACAAGTTTCTTATGGCGGCCAGTTTGCACAGTTATTCACACACACACACACACACACACACACACACACACACACACACACACAGAGAGACAGAGACAGAGACAGAGACAGAGACAGAGACAGAGACTTAGTCGGGGTTTATACTTTTACTTATTGTGACATGGGAAACACAGGTTGGCTCATGTTAATTAAGATAGTTAAGGAACAAACGTGGGGACCAGGAACACTTTGCTAGCACACACAGGAAGAGGCCCTGAGTTCAACCCCCGGCGCTGCTTGACCCTCACAGCGGAATCAGGTAGACAGTTGGCCGTCCATGGTAGAGTAGTATTTGCTCACGTCTAAACTGTGCGTCGGGGTCTGGTCCTCCTAGGACTGTTTCATACATGAGAAGACCTGTGCCCCACACAGAGGACAGCTGGCGTTCTGAATTTGTTATTTTGTGTATGTATGCGTGATACATAGGCGTGAATGGGTTCCTGCCTTGGTGGATATATGGGGGACAGAGGATAACGTTTGGGAGTTGGTTCTTGCCCTCTGTCTGACTGTGATGGGGGTCTCTTGTCCCTGTTGTGCCATGCACTCCAGGCTAACTGGCCCCCGTGCTTCTGGGCGATGCTGCTGCCCCCACCTTCTGTCTGGGACTAACACATGCAAGCAGCCACACCCAGCATTTTTAACATGGGTCCCAGGAGTTGAACTTGGGTCTTCAGGCTTTGGCAACTTCTGAACTTGCCACTGAGCCGTCTCCTGGGCCCAAACTAAGCTTTCTAAAACGTTACCTGAATCTGGAATACTTTCAGATTTGCTGATGTGGTAGACTTCCTGCACAGACCTATTCCCCTCTCTTTTCCTTCAGCGAGCATTCATTATATTTGTGTCCATGGAGGTCACAAACAAAGAAAGCAATGGTGTCATGTTGCTGGTATCAAACTCTAGACTTTATTCCATGTTATTTTCTAGGTTTGGGATTTTTGGGGTTTGGTTTTGGTTTTTCCTGGAGCTTGCTTTGTAGATCAGGCCATCCTGGCCTGAAACTCAAAGCAATCCCCCTGCCTCTGCCTCCTGTGTGTTGGGATTGAATTATGTGCCACCACACCCAGTCCCTTGCCATTTTCAATTACTACTGTTAAAAGAAAGAAGTCTAGAGTTTTCCCTGCATGAAAAGTTCCCCAGATTGGTACATGCGTGGTGATCACCATGATTTTCCCAGGCAGAACCAATACCAGGAAATGTTCTGGAATGCGTAGGCCACACAGTTGGACAACACTCCTGCCCCTCTCCAAAAGTCACTACTGTACAAACACACCTGAGCAGAAGTGGAGGACCAAGGCCTGCTTCAGGCTGGCAAAAACCAACTTACACCGCCCCCCAAAATAGTAACTGGTTTGTTGAGCTCTGAAAAGTGGCTGGAATGCTTTTTTCCTTTTGAACACTAGGGACTGTTCACTCGGCTGCTCAAACCCACACAGAGAAAGCCACTCAGCCTTCGGGGACTCTTTGGTGCCGAGGGGCTCCGTGGGCAGATCCTGCCGGTGTGCGGACAAGCAGAAGGGAACTGAGAGCCGCGGGTGATCATGCTAGGCTGTGCATGCCACACACAGTTACCAAGAAGGGGCAGCTGGGTAGAAACCTGGGTAGGGCCCCCCTGAAAACAGTGCAAGGTCAGATGAGATGTCCATGGGCCACTGAGAATTGGGGGGAAGGTAGAAACCTGGGTAGGGTCCCCCTGAAAACAGTGCAAG
>NC_022019.1:32964052-32991418 GCF_000317375.1 Microtus ochrogaster
TAGACCAGGCTGGTCTCGAACTCACAGAGATCCGCCTGCCTCTGCCTCCTGAGTGCTGGGATTAAAGGCGTGCGCCACCATCGCCCGGCTAAGAGTAGTAGATTTTTTAAAGTAGGCAGTTGGCAGACATGGAAGGTCCATGGGCGCACGCCTGTAATCTTTGGCGGTCTCGGAAAGCTGAGGCAGAAGGGTCACCCCAAGTTTGAGATCACCCCTCAAAATGGAGGGCATGGAATAATTAAGTCTGGCTTCCACTCTTACTCTTTGCCCTGTACATATTTGAATTTGATTTTGTCTTGAACAAGGGTCTTTATTTAAGCTCGTACTAAATTGCATTCTTTGAACTGAGGAGACTTCGTACGTGTGCCACCGAATGGCACACCCATTTGTAAATTCTGGGTCATCTATGCAGGCAGATTCCAGGACATCTCCATGTGTAAGCTGGGTCTTCCTTCTGTCTGAGTGTATGCCATTTTGCAGAAACTTGAACATCCAGCTTAGAGAAGGGTCTTCCTTTGAGTGGAATTTCTTCTCGGTTCGGTATGAAGGGTAGCAGGAGAGGAAAGAACTTCCCAGCTCTGACCCTTCATTCTCCCTCAATGAAGGAGCAACAGGATGCTCTGAACAACGGAAGGCATCCTCTAGGCTAGACGTCCTGTGAATTTAATTCCTTCTCTATGTCAAGTGTTTAGGTGGAGCAGCCATTAAATGACCAACCAAGCCTGGATCAGCAAAATGACCTATATACTCAGTGGGCATTTAACAACCAGAAACGCCAGGGACACGACAGACTTGCATCTGAGGGATGGAATTATAAGCAGGATTTAGCTGTTGGCCAAGGCTTCCCGGGGAAGAGCCTGGGTCTGAGTCAGGGGCAGGAGTCGTCCATCCCCAGTGGCCCTTAGAAAGCCACCTGAAGGTCTGAGAAACAAGGGCCCTGAGTCGCTAGGTCTGAAGAAAAGTGAAGTGTAGATATGGCTCGCGGATTGAAGCCATACAGAGCAGGGTGGAGCAGGAGAGAGGCAGGAAGGGAGTCCCAAAGGACGCAGGCATCTTGGGAGTAGCCTGGGGAGCAGAGAGGCAGTGGAGGGATTACAGACATCTTTCCAGAGTCTTGTCAGGATGGGAGGGAGGTGGCTGGGGGCACAGCAGGTACAGCCTCCTGGGGGGGATACAGCCTCCTGGGGGGGGTACAGCCTCCTGGGGGGGGTACAGCCTCCTGGGGGAGCACAGTAGGTACGGCCTCCTGGGGGGGTACAGCCTCCTGGGGGGGTACAGCCTCCTGGGGGAGCACAGTAGGTACAGCCTCCTGGGGGGGCACCGCAAGTATAGCCTCCTGGGGGGGGTACAGCAGGTACAGCCTCCTGGGGGGTACAGCCTCCTGGAGAGCACAGCAGGTACAGCCTCCTGGGGGAGCACAGTAGGTTCAGCCTCCTGGGGGCACAGCAGGTACAGCCTCCTGGGGGGCACAGCAGGTACAACCTCCTGGGGAGCACAGTAGGTTCAGCCTCCTGGGGGCACAGCCTCCTGGGGGAGCACAGCAGGTGCAGGCTCCTGGGGGCACAGCAGGTACACTCTCTTGCTGCCTCAGAGACCCGGATGTTCCTGGTCCTTGTCAGCATCATTCATGCTCCGTGCCACATGTGTGCGGGTAAAACAGTGTCCCTGAGTGCACAGTGCAGAAACCCGGGGCTCAGGGTGGAGGCAGTCACCAGTCCACTGGCATGACCGCTCCTGGACTTGACTAATGAGACCTGTGCACAGGCCGTGCCCACCCCGACTCTGGTTCCTTGCAGCTCTCTGGTGAGCCACAGACGGAAGCACCCACTAGAGAAAGCGTCACATGCCGCCCCAGAAGTCCTTTCTCGGTGCTGGGGGATCAGGAGCTCCCGTCTCTGTCACTTCAGCCACGGGCTCATTTATTGCTCCCTGGGCACCTGGTATATTCAACTTGACATCCCGTGCCTGGCTCTTACCGTTTCGTTTGTTAGCTCATCTCTTCGCTGTAAGTTGGCCTCGGGGCAGCCTTAGCAATGGGTGTCAGTACAAGCCTCATTTATTACTCCATTCTTACCACTAGATTAGGAGATGCACTGGCGTGGCGGTACAGGTGCCGCCCTAGAGACTGAGCTAGCATGGCCAAGGGCAAGCTCATTGCCTCGTGGCAGGGGAGGCGTGGATCTCAACCTCCCTGGCAATAAAAGGCGGAAGGTCCGTGCTTGCCTCCCAAGTTTGCTTTGAGGACTGCATTGAGCCAGCGCCTAGGTCATGGTCATCTTATCATTGGGCGTGTGGGGATGGTCAGTAAATACTGGCACCTTTGCCCTTTGCTGGTTGAACCCTGAGTTAGGAATGCCCACTGAGGTGCTGAGGCGGGCAATTGAGGTGCCCAGGCGGTGCCCTAGTACCCCATGTGAGGGAGGTCCCTCACCACCTCCCCTGCAGCTGGTCACCCATCCTGCCGCTCCGAGTCATCTGTCCCTCCCCTCCAGGAATGGCTGTCCTGACTGTCCTCAGTCACTGTTCATTCAGGCTGAGGACTCTTGGGACAGAAGCCCTGATTTAGGAGTCGTGCCTTGCTCTCTGCCAGTATCTGCTAGTCTCAAGGACTGAATCGGTTCAAAAGCCAATTGGTGTAAGTGACCTTTATGCCGACCGATCTCCCAAACCCGTGTGTAGAAGGGAAACAGTTCTACCGGACCAACCAAGGTTCTCCTTCACACACATGCAGTTCTGTTGGTTTGCTGTCTTCCTACCACAGCCTCCCCAGTGCATGCAAAAGGAATTCTTCTTTCCAGCACCAGGAGTCACTGGGGAGGGGTCCACATGGGTGATCAGAAAGGGAGATAACGAAGTGGGTGTTTCATTGCTAACACTTTGTGTTTCTCCCTTTGCTGCCCCAGGGAAGGCCGCTCAAATGCCCACATCAGAGGAGATTACCAAAGAATCGGGGATGTCATGCTTAAGAACATCCAGGGCATGAAGGTGAGCCGGTTGGGGAGGAGGGAAGGGGTAGGAGCCCCTTCTTTGGGCGTGCACTGCCTGGCCTGTCAACCTGCAGGAAGCGTCAAGGATGAGCGTGTGGTCAGACTGTCCTCCACCGTTCTAAGGAATGTTACTGGACAGAGCATAATAGCTGTCTGATTTAAAAGCTCCACCTTGCAGACAAGCAACAGGAGTTTATACACAGGTCATTCCTGACCTTAAAAACGACATACACAAAACTGTACGTTTCATTTTCAGTCCGTTATTTTGGGTTCCTTTGTGCATAACAAAATCGTAGTTGCCGAAGTATCTGAGCATTCCAGTAAATTCTGTGTCTTTAAACCCATCAATGGCAAATCTCTCTTTAAATAGGAGCAAACAATGAAAACTCCCTCCTCCTAAGGGAGCTAAGGAGTTCTAGCCCACAAGCCTCTCCTACAAATGTCTGAGATTCTTGTTAATTTGGACGCATTTAGCAGTGCCTGCAATACAGAAGGCTTTGATCCACACTGCTCACCTGCTGAACACATCTGTGTCTGCGTTCCTAAGAGGGCTTGTTAAGTCTCAGCTGCTGGGGCATGTTAGGACCTCAGGACCTAATAACTGTCCCAGAAAAGGGGTGATCCCCAAGAAGGCAGCCACTCATGCTGCTACCATGATGTATGTCCAGCGTAAACAAGAACCTACTATGTAGGAGGGCTCTGACAGAATTGGGGGTCCTTCATTCCCATCATCCATTTGGCTAGGTTGCTGGGTTACGATGAAGAGCTACTCAAGTCTTGTCTGCACCTTGCTGTGGAGTGTGTGGGGGTGTCTGTGGGGGGATGTGTATGGTGGATGTACGGGGGTTGGGGTGGGGGAGGTGGGGATGGTATGTATGGGGTGTGTGTATGGGGTGTGTGGGTGTGGGGGGCGTGTCGTATCTGGAGGTGTGTGCGGTATCAGTTTATGTGTTGGGAGACTGAGCCTAGGGCCCCACAGATATCTGGCAAGCATTCTACCTGTCAGCCACATCTCCAGCCCTCCCCAATTCCTTTTTTTGTTTTGTTTTTTTTTTTTTGAGATACAGTTTCCTTTCGCTGTCCTGGAACTCACTCTGTGAACTGCCTACCTCTGCCTCCTGGATGCTGGGATTAAAGGTGCACTCCAGCACCGCCTGGCTCTGCCCAGTTCCTTAACTAAGACGGAGATGTAACTTCTGGATCCTAGGCATCCCTCCCTGCCTCACCACGTCTAAGGCACACCCTGCGGCAGTGTGGGGCAGCATGGGCGAGCAGCCGTGGCAGACGGTGAAGTTAGGTGCACATCCAGCACAGCAAGAGTAGCCTGGCAGGCGCCACAGCCAAGTCTCTGCTCAGTGAGGCAGCTGCACCAAACTCAGGGATGTAGTAACAGGCGTCTTAGAGCCTTTTTAAAATGTTAAGTTTTAATCAGTGTGTAGGGTGCCCACCCACACACCCAACACTCATGGTTTCCACAAATCTTAACGTTTCTCATGGGTATAATTCAGCTAATAAGGCTGAGGACCCAGGATTGCTGTGTAACCATTGTCCAAAGCCTCCTGTCCGTGCTGGAGCTCACTCTTGGTACTGGACATTCTGAGTGGGGGACAAGCATCCACCATAAGAGTACCATACAGAATCATTTTAAGTAATGCCTTTAAAAAAACACGCCATGGAGCTGGGTCTGGTGGCAGAGGCCTGTGATCCCAGCTGCTCAGGAGGCTGAGGCAGGAAGTCCTCAAGTTCAAGACCAGTCTGGGCTGTGGTCATGAGACCCTGCCTAGGCCCTCTGTTCCCCTGCTCCCCTCTCTGTCCCCCCACTGATCCCACCACCTCCATAGTCTATCCTTCCCAGGATGCCCTGTGGTTGGGATGGTCCGCGTGTAGCTCATTCTTGCTGATCCCATGGGCTTTTCATTTCTTCCATGGTGTGATTTGATTACCATGGTACTTCCGGTCATTGCCCATTCCTAAGATGCCTCTTCTCCTGCCACTTGGTTTTCCCAGTCCATTCTAGTTTTCACTTTTCAGAAAAACAATAAAATCAAATTCCCCTTATTTGGGAGCACAGCCTGCAAGACCCTACCGTGGGCCTTGGGAGTGGCTGGGGAGACGCGTCTGGCCCTTCCCCCACCCCAGGGACGTCTCCTTGACTTACCAGCCACCATGTGTCCTTCTCATGCCTGACTGCAAGTACCCCACTGCCTTCGCCCATTAACCAGCGTGGAAGACCTAAAGATACACCTTCTTGTGCCTCTCTTCTGAGCGCCTCTCCCCACTTTCTGCAGGCTGGCATTCTGTGCTCTGCCACCCTCCTCAGCTGCTATGATAGCATTGCAGCACCATGCCAGCACCGCATGGGTTTGCAGCGTGGGGCTCTGCGAAGGCAAAACAGGTTAGGGAGGGCACTGCCGCCTTTCTCCGAGGAGCGAATTGAGTTACACTTCACATTTGTTAGTTTGCTCATTTTGTTTTATTGTTGGCATTACTTTATACAGTGTGGAGGGCAACAGTTTCCAGAAATGCAGTGTCCTGGGTTAGTGCAATGCCTGCCTGCAGGGTCTTTCCTGCCCCACTCCCAGCCCAGGCACTAAATGCATCTGCACATGCTTAAGCATGCTCAGCTGGTTCGTTTGGCCAGCTCGCAGGGACACATGTGCCCTCACTGTGTGCATTCAGCTCTGTACAGTCCCGGCACAAGTTGGGGTCCTCTTCATGACATGACCAGGAGAGCTTGACCTGTGGTCGCATCCCCATCTGGAAAAGAAAAAAAAAATGAACTGCAATAAAATAATGAGCACAAAGGTTTGCCCGTCTCCGTGAGTCACACTGGTGTGAACGTGCTGACCAGGACGGTCTCTTCCTCCCCAAGCACCTGGCAGCCCACCTGTGGAAGCACAGCGAAGCCTTGGAGGCGCTGGAGACGTCCATCAAGGGCTCCCGGCGGCTGGAGCATTTCTGCCGAGACTTTGAGCTGCAGAAGGTGTGTTACCTGCCACTCAACACCTTCCTCCTGCGCCCGCTGCATCGGCTCATGCACTACAAGCAGGTCCTGGAGCGGCTCTGCAAGCACCACCCTCCAAGCCACGCTGACTTTAGGGACTGCCGAGGTAAGGAGCGTGCTGCTGTGCCCCCTGGGGTCTCTGTGGACCACCTGCTGTTTAGCAGGTCTGGTTTCCCTCAAGGGAGGGTTGCATCTTGATCTTCCTGTGGGGGAGGGGATGCAGGTAGTTGGAATGTCTTTCCTTCTCTGTTTGCAAGCATCCTCTCCTTCGCAGCCAGGTGGTCAGGGACAAAGGACCCTGGGAGAACGTCATCTCTAGCCAGTCCATTCCCAGAGGCCGGCCTCCACCTGTCTACATGAGACAGAGACTCCCACCTTAGGCCTGCCGAGGAAATAGCTGATGGACTCAAGTTGCTTGTTATTTCTGGGCATCGGCCACAGCCTGAGTCTCGGGGTAGCTCATTTTATAGCCAGTAACAGCTGAGGCCAGAAAGACTAAGAAACCTGTTCAGGGTCACACAGTGGGGAAGCAAACAATTGGAGCCCAGACCTAGTGCCCTGTTCACTCAGCCCAGCCCCTCGTTTTCTACCTGAGCTTGCTCAGCTCCCTGCCTGGCGCAGTGCCCAGCCTTGTACCAAGCCTTCTTTTATAGTGCTAGGAGATCACTGGGGTTGCCCATTTTGAAGGAAACTGAGGCTTGGGGACTTGCAAGTGTCATTCAGGACAAAGTCAGAGCTAGAATCCCACACACGTTTGTCTCACTGAGCCAGGGTTCTCTGACCCAAGCTGGTTTTGTCCCATGTTCTATATAGATGGTTGAAGTTTGCATGCCCTGGGCTCACCCTAAGTCCTGTCAAGGGCCAGGTCTACTGAGTCTCCTCAGAAATCAGGCTAGGACTGTGCACAGCATGGGCCCTGTGCAGGCGGCTCCTGGCCCCCACAGTGAGACCACACCCACTCCAACAAGGCCACACCTCCTAATAGTGCTACTCCCTACGAGATACAGGGGACAAATACATTCAAAACTACCACAGACACACGAGAGCCTGTCTCAAAACAATCAACTACACAGACCGCCTGCGTGAGGTGCTTTATCCCAAGGCCGCAGGACCGTTCAGCCAAAAATAGCTATGACGAGAGCTCAGTGCTCATTGCAGAGAGTGGACGCTCCCTGAGCTCTGGTATGGAAGGGGCGGGGAGTGAGTGAGGCTGAGGCAGTGAACACAGACCACACAGCTGTCTAGAACCCTGCAGGGCCTTGTCCAGGAGCAGAGGAATGTGGACCTGAGACTTTCTCTAGAATATACAGAGGAGTCCGACACAGGGTCTCACTATTAGCTGCAGCTGTCCTGGAACTCGCTATGAAAGCCAGGCTGGCTTAGAACTCACATCCACAGAAGTACAGTCTCTACTTCCCTAAGCCTGGGATTACGTGTGCACTGCACTCCTGGCTTTACACTTGACAAAGTAAAGCTTGGCGTTGTTAATCTGTGGAAGGAGGAGATGCTCCAGGCACAGTGCCGTCCTGCACCCCAGGCTTTGAAAGGAGCCCACTGCTGTTGCCTGTGATCCTCGGTGTGTGATTCCAGCCTCCTGGGTCCATGTCACCCCTTCATTAACCCTTCTGATGGAATCTTCCTCCGAGAGCCTTAACCTGTGCCTGACCCTGTGTTGGGCTGCTCTTGCTCTCTCTTCCTCCTTGTCTTGTGGCACCGGTATTACCAGTCAGCTGTGCCAACGTGAGATGGCTAAAGGCCCCTCCCAACTTTGAGGTTGTCGCTCACAAGGGGAGAAGACTGTGCTACCCTTGGCAGTTAAGTGGACTAAAGTGCTACCTGACTTGAGACATAGGTGGCCTTGCTGAGGGACTGGGATGCGGAATCCCATGACGATAGAGACTGCCCCTCTGTGCGTGAGCACCGTGGGGCCATGACACCATCATTGTAACCACAGCCTCTTCCCATCCTGCTGACCACTGGACTTCCAGTAAATGTCTGTTGGACCAAACTGGGCGGTCATGGCTGAGGAGGGAGCAGGCCTGGAGTTTGTCACACCGGCTGAGACAAAGCATCCCGTGACAAGGCCATCCTGGAGCCCGGGGCTGCAGGTCTAGCCTGGGCTAACCTGCAGCCTGTCTCCCTTCCTCAGCTGCACTGGCAGAGATCACAGAGATGGTGGCACAACTGCACGGGACAATGATCAAGATGGAGAACTTCCAGAAGCTGCACGAGCTCAAGAAAGATTTGATTGGCATCGACAATCTTGTGATCCCAGGAAGGGTAAGCTCAAGGTGTTGGGCCGCAGTCTCCTCCAGCCCCTGAGGGAGCAGAGGAGGGGGGAGGGAAGGGGGAAAGCCTTGTGTGTTCTAGTGTAGCCATCGGGGGCTCCGGGCTCCTTAGCTGCGGCCTCCTGATTGGTCAGTTATTTACCTCCCTGTCCTCCCCCGCCCACACACATATTGTAAAGAGGGTTTAAGAAAGCTTTTGTGATTTTTAAATTTATGTAAGTGAAAACGGAAATTTCTCACTGGCATATGGAGGGAAAATGCCAGAGAGAGGTGATACACATCTTGGTCCGAGCTACATGTGGTAAATGATTCTGGGCAAGTCCCGCTCGTCCTTGCTGTTACCACCTTGCCCTGCTATCCCCGTGTCAGAAGCAGGCACATGGGCTTCATACGGCTAATGTTGCTCAGACTTTCCTTCCAGGCCAGCGCCTACAGAAAGGCAGGAAGCAGGGAACACAATTGCTCACCTGATTGCTCTGTGGGATGACTGCCTGTCTTCCTACCCTGCCCCTGCCGGCCGTTTCCTGATCCGCTGCAGAAAGAGCTCCAGACAGCTGGGGCCTTTCGGGCTTATCTAGCCATGTCCTGTTGCTCTCCTGCAAACGGGTTTGCTAGTTGCCTTTTTTTTATATTTGACAGAAATATTAATCTAGCCCAGGCTGCTCTCAAACTCTTGGTCCTGAGTACTAGGGTATGATCTGTCACACTTAGCTCTGCCAGGGCAAGTGCGCACGCGAGTGTGTGTGTGTGTGTGTGTGTGTGTGTATGTGTATGTAAGCCAGAGTTCATCGCTAAAGAGCTTTCTCCAGTGTGGCTCACCTTGGCTATTTTTGTGTTTTTGAGACACCTTTTACTAGCCTGGGCCTTACAGGGTAGGCTAGGTTCAGTGGCCATCGAGTCCTGGGGATCCCTTATCCCCACTCCACGCCCTCCCCACCCCTCCAGCACTGGAATCACAGGTGCACCTCACCACGCCTGCCTGCTTATATGGGTTCTAAGATCCACGCTCAGGTCCCCCAGCATGCCTAGCAGACACTGTACCCAGAGAGTCCCCTAGCCCCTGCCCAGGCGGCTTTTAATCCATGTGACCCATGGGAGACGCCTTAGGTATTTCTGTCAGCAAACCTCGCCGAGAAAGCGTCTGGGAAGCAAGTTGAGAGACCGTGAGTTACGCGGTCTCTGCTCTTGTTCTACCAGGGCCGAGCACACACCAGCCTCATCTGCAGTCTGCATGGAGTACATAGAGGCAGCCCAGTGGACTTGGTATCATTTGTATTGTCTGAACATTATAAAATGCATACCATACTATGCTGCCCGGTGCAGAGACCGTCTATAAAGTTGCTCACTGTGGAGAGAGCACTGGATCGCAGTCCCCTGTGGCTTCAGGAGTTAGGTTAGATCCTGTCAGGTGGGCTTCCCCCCCTGTGGGGCAGACAGCTCTGTTTTACTGAGGAATAGGGTTCTTCTTGAGATTGGCAGCCTGCTCACTAAGGGACAGACCCCCAGATGCTCATTAAAGTAGGATTCTCCTACTTGCTTGGAGGCCCCAGCAGCCACGCTCTGAGCCCAGCCCGCCCCACGGCAGTAACAGCCATGCTCTGAGTGAGCCTGGAATGGCAATCATACAGCCAAGCGTCACAAGGCTTTCTCATGGGTGACAGAGCCACTAAGGTGCTCTTGGGCAAGCGTTTTGCTCATGTGTCTGGACATGGGAATAGCACGGAACTTCAGGCTCCTATATGGCGCTAACAGGGACACACGGCGCGTGCCTGACGTGTGCCACCGGCTCAGCAAAGGGAACGCATTCACGTGTGAGGGTAGAATCGGCATGGCCCCACCAACTTCAGCGCCCTTACAAGTGCGGTCATTGGCTTGTCAAGCAGCTGCCCTAAACTGTTCAGTCAACTGAGAAGCCCTTAGAGGCTGTGTAGCTACATAGACTGGACTGGTCTTGAACTCACAGAGACTAACTTGCCTCTGCCTCCCAAATGCTGGAATTGAGGTGCAACCATGCTGGCCTAAAATGGGAGTCTTGCCAGGCTGGCTCCCAACTCGTGAGCTTAACTGATTCTCCTACCTCAGCCTCTGAAGTATCTGGAATTACAGCCATGCACTAGTGTCCAGCTGAAAAACAGGTTAAGATCGGATTAAAACGCACATAAAATCCACCACTCGTAACCAGTGCTGTCTCGGTGTTGCCCGGTCAGAATTTGCCCACTTAGTGCCATGCGTATCATGGGTCAGGGGTCTCAGGGTTCAGGGTTCGGAGGCCAGAATCCAGGCACCAGCTCAGCCTCTCACACTCTGGGTAAACTGAGGCTCTGTGTGCTCCACAGGAGTTCATCCGCCTGGGCAGCCTCAGCAAGCTCTCCGGGAAGGGGCTCCAGCAGCGAATGTTCTTTCTGGTGAGTGGGACGAGCCGTGCTTCCTCAACGGTCCCAGAACCATGTCTCCAGTGGGCGAGAGGGTCCCGCGGCTGGGGAGGACTGAGAGGTAAGGGGGACCCTTTCCCCACACACTTCTGCTTGTCCCTCTAGTTCAACGATGTCCTGCTGTACACCAGCCGGGGGCTAACGGCATCCAATCAGTTTAAAGTCCACGGACAGCTCCCGCTGTACGGGATGACGGTAAGTGTCCAGCCCTGCATGCCCTCCTCGTGAAGAGCAGGTACTTCCATGTTCACTATCAAGGAGGGCCCTAGAAACACTACCTCTTCTGCACCCATGGGCTACAGGACGGTCTTTCTAGACTCCAGGGCAAGTTAACTTGAGCCGTACAGTACAAATTCGCCTGTGCCTCATGGCTAACCCTAGTACCCCTTCAGTGAAGACAAAGCCAACTTTTCCTCACTGAGGCAGACCCCACACATCCTGGTGAGCAGGTGTCCACAGGGCACCTGCCTCTGTGTACATACCTGGCTATGCCAACCTTCTCAGAAGGTGGAGAGGAATTGCGTGAGCTGCCAGAAGGAGTTAATGCAGAATGTCCCTTAGCCTTTCTGAGACCTTCCCTGACTGTGGGAAGGTCTCCTGTGGCCCTGAGGCCGCTCTGAGCTCTGCCTTGCCTGGTAGCCAGTCTGGTGTCCACAGATGCAGCAGGTGCCTGGCTGGCTGCTCACCAGTGACTTAACGACTCTTCCACAGGTCGAGGAGAGCGAAGAGGAGTGGGGTGTGCCCCACTGCCTGACCCTCCGCGGCCAGCGGCAGTCCATCATCGTGGCCGCCAGGTAACTCCTGAACCCGACCTGTACTGTTTGCCTCTGACCTTCCGCGGTCTGAAAAGCTGACGACATCTCTCTCTGCAGTTCCCGGTCGGAGATGGAAAAGTGGACGGAGGACATCCAGATGGCCATTGCCCTGGCAGAGAAAAGCAATGGGCCCACCCCTGAGCTCCTGGCTAGCAGTCCCCCTGACAACAGTAAGTGGTGGGGATGTGCCCACGTGGGGAGACGTGGGGCTCCGCTTCCCAGGGGACAGAACACACTAGGCAGAACCTCTGAGCGGTAGGCCTCCTCTCCGTGCCCTTGGCATCAGTGTTCAAGTGGCTGTGAGAATAGGTACACCATCTCTTCCAAGCCCAGGGTGCCATGTATTGGCCGGTATTTATGGAGGGGAGCAGGCTACAGGCCCAGTGGTCCACTGACAGGAAGGATTCCCAGCCACCGCAGAGGATACTGGGAGGATGCTTCATTAGACTCCGACCCATTGGGCCCCTTGGGCCGTACTGGGAGCCCCCACCCCGCCTTCTCCGGCACTCTGGGGTGTGAGGACGATGGCAAGCTTGTATCAGAGGGGAGGGGACGGTTTCCACACCACCTTTCACGACTTTCTGCAGAGTCCCCAGATGAGGCCACAGCGGCTGACCAGGAGTCCGAGGATGATCTGAGCGCCTCACGGACCTCGCTGGAGCGCCAGGCCCCTCACCGTGGCAACACGATGGTGCACGTGTGCTGGCACCGCAACACCAGCGTCTCCATGGTGGACTTCAGCATCGCGGTAGAGGTACGGAGTGAGCGGAGAGCCCATCCCGTGTGAGCCTGCCATAGCCGTCTCCACCACTGGGATAGAGTGGGCGCACTTCCCGCCACTGCTAAGCCTTGCCAGGCTCCTCTGTTCTCCACGTTTCCCTTTGTTTTGTGGACTCAGAACGGGGAAGTGTGCTCAGGTACAGCAGTGTAGCCCAAAGCCAACCAATAGCCCGATACCTACCTCAGCCCAATAGCCCGATACCTACCTCAGCAGCTGTGACCTGCGGGTCCCTGGGAAACGGGGTACACCAGAGGACAGCCATGTCTGAAGCAGATGAGGTGGTTCTAGAAGGGCCAGGTTATAGCTCACAGGACACGTCCCAAGACAGGCCCTCTGCTTGGGCTGTGACTCATGCCTAAATAGTTGCTTTGAAGGTGAGCCTTTCCTCTGGATTACTTCTAGACCTTTCCAAA
Source organism: Microtus ochrogaster (assembly GCF_000317375.1). Lineage (NCBI taxonomy): Eukaryota > Metazoa > Chordata > Mammalia > Rodentia > Cricetidae > Microtus > Microtus ochrogaster. The sequence goes on from NC_022019.1 coordinate 32,976,773, forward strand.
TCTGGCAAGCTTGGGAATGGCAAAGCTGTCCCATCGTGTTGCCAACGCCACCTGCCAGCACGAGGCTCTAGTCTCCTCCAGTCTCCTCTAGTCACGGGGGTGACCTGCCTGGGTCATATAGTGTGAGCCAAGGACAACAGCAGTTTGGAGATGTGCTTTAAACTCTTAGTCTTGGGATTGTGTTTCTGCAAGTGGCCTTCACTGAGTTTCCTACAGCAGCTGTGCCCTAAAGACGTTTTCAAGGGGACCCTCGCTCTCCCATACATTCCCTTCTTTCTTCGTGTGTGAGTGTAGCCTTGGTGTCCTGTGGGCACATTCCCAGCTCCCTGCCTGATGAGGGGCTGCATCCGGGTATCTGCTTGTAGGATTGTCACTTGTGATGGACCACATTCCCTGGAGGTGGGGATGGTAGACCTGAACTTGAAGCTGCATCAGTCCCTGAAGGACAACAAGTTAGGGTGCCTGCTGTTTCAGAATCCAGTCCAAACAGCTGGAGGCTGAGCCGAGCCATCCCTATGAACGTGGGCTCAGCATGGTGGCATTTGACAGGCCAGACATTGCTAGAACCTTCACTGGGGAGGTGACCAGAGAAGACACAAGGACAAAGCAGTGACACTGTTTAGCGAGAGTTCTAAGAGGAAGGCCAGCATAAGGGTTTGTGAGGGGCTTGCTACTCCCTGGACCCTCCCCCCCCCCCGCCCTTCCTGCAGCAATGGCATCTGGAGGGATAGCTGAAGCACTTTGTGGTGTGGGCAGAACCCCCTTAGCTCGCACTATTCATGTCTGCTCCTTCCGTCAGGCTGAGCGGCTGAAGGATAGGACCCCTATATGTTCCCATACCGATTCCTAATCTCTGGGGTCTTACCGACAGTGGCATTTATGAAAATGAAGTTATCTTCAAGTTTTGTTCTGAAGTATGGCGGGTATGGGGTTCTGTGACTGTGACTGCCATGCCTGTGGAAGCCAAGAGGGTGCTGGGAACCCGACTCTGGTCCTCGGCAGAACGTGCTCTGAGCCGCTAAGCTCTTTCCGGCCTGGTTGTTTAAGATGTGCAATAATGCCACCTAACCATTTTTCCGTGCACTGTGGGCGGTACTAATTAGCTTTCACTACCATGACCCTTCCAGCTTGCTTCACCACCCTCTGCTCGTGACACCTTGACAGAGGGAGGAAAGGTTCCTGTCAAGGGAGCCTGTGTCCTTGCCCTGTAGAATTGTTACAGGAACCTACAGGATTCAAGGAATCAGGGGCTTGGCGTGGCTTCTGGACATTCCCACTAGGTGGCAGCATAGAGCCGCTCAGGAAGGCCTCCTTCAATCCTTGGTTTCCCAGGGAAAAGACCAGCATCCCAGCCCACTGACCAGCCATTCCTGACAGTCTATTGTTGCATGGTGCCCCTGAATCACTTGGTTAGGGCCCTTTTTAGCATGACTAGTTGTAACTAACCACAATACCTGCCACCCCCTACTCCCTAAAGAAGTCATATTCAAGGGTGACTACAGTAAAGGATTCCTTGCCGTGAGACACCTGCTCTCAGTACTGGGTCTTCAGGACCCACCCTCAGAGGCTCCTGAGATGCAGTGGATGGCAAGGATCCCTGTTCCCGACGCCCCCACTTGTCTTTCAGAACCAGCTGTCTGGGAACTTGCTGAGGAAGTTCAAGAACAGCAACGGATGGCAGAAGCTGTGGGTCGTGTTCACCAACTTCTGCCTGTTCTTCTACAAATCACACCAAGTGAGTGCCCACAGGGCAGCTGGCCCTGACCTGGGGTCTGCCTGCTCCAGCAGAGCGCAGTGCCTCCATGAAGCACACGCAGATGTCGGGCAGTGTGGGGTTCCAGCCAGCCACGTCCATCGAGATCTTCGGCTCTAAGACAGTGACACTGCCCGTCTTGTTCAGATGGCCTCTACACTCTCCCTTACAGCCGCTGCTCAGAAGGGGGTGCGGGGGAGTGTTGTACACAAGACTTGGGGTCCCTCTTGGTGTTCTTGAATTTAACAGTAGACACAAACAGATGTTCAGGGACGAAGAGCGGACCCAAGTGGGAACTCGAGGAAAAGGACAATACCGAGGGCCGGGGCGTTGTTCCCAAGAGCAAGGGAGCCCGAAGCCCTGGTAGGGAATTTAAAAGTGTATTGGGCTCTAGCCAACACCCAAAGGACTGATGCTGCTTCTCTGAGTCCTCGTGACTCAGGAAGGCAGACCTCATGGTGACTCTAGGCACTGGCACTATGGGGAGACATTGTCTTGAGGGGAACACACCTCCTAGCCAGGTGTCTGGCTCTTAAGGGAGGAGACAGAGCATGTCTTCTCCTAGAGAGAGACCGTGTTCTTTACAGACTCACTCACCGGACCATGGCACACCGGCCAAGACTGGCTTTCAGGATTAGCCCTTGATTAACTACTGCCCACTTCCTCAAAGCCACCTCTCCCTTTGCAGGACAATCACCCCCTCGCCAGCCTGCCTCTGCTGGGCTACTCACTCACCATCCCCTCGGAATCCGAGAACATTCACAAGGACTATGTGTTTAAGCTGCACTTCAAGTCCCACGTGTACTACTTCAGGGCTGAAAGCGAATACACGTTCGAGAGGTAGGTGCCCCCTCCCGTGTATGCTCAGGACAGTGATCCTCTTCCCGGCATCAGGGCTTTTCTCTAGGGAGTTAAGTGTGTGTTCTGTAGGCCTGGCTACACAGGGTGGCATCCCAACTCTACAAATGGTGAGCGCGTGCCCTCACTGCCGGGCCCTCCACCATGCACCCGTTATGCCAGGAAGCCAGCAGTGAAACAGGTGGCCAGATTGCTCCCCTGGCACCAGGGGCTCCAGCGTGCCAGCTCCTCACCTTGGGAGTTCTCTTCTGGCCTTGTTGCTCGTTTCTTCCCTGGCCCAAAGCGTTTCTCGATCCACCAGGAGACCCTAGGAATGCTTGCAGAAGGGCGCAGAAGACAGCGATTCTCAGTCTGCATCACCAACTGTAAGGCGTGTAGCCTTACCATGCTGAATCCTAAGAGCAGTGACCTCCCCTATATATACACCCAAGACATGTTGAACCGAGTCACTGGGGATAGATTATTCTGAGCATATGTATCCCCAAACCCTGGGAGCTGGTGCCAGTAACACCCCCAACTGTGACAACCAGCAGTGCCAGACTTGGTGTGTCCCAAACGACAGTCCTGTCATATGGGATGGTAGCCCTACACGGCCCTTGGAATTGCCTCATGTAAGGTGTGCTATGGTTCTCAAACGTTATCATATCACCAGGGGCCCAGCCTGACATACGCATATAAAGATGCCCAAGGTAAAATGTCCCCTCCGTTGTTTAGGTGGATGGAAGTCATACGAAGTGCTACCAGCTCAGCCTCCCGGGCCCACATCCTGAGTCACAAAGAATCTCACCTGTACTGATGGCTGGACACACTGGCTGTTCCAGCCACGGCTGCTCTCTTGGGAGATATAAGGAAGCCTAGCAAAATCCACACCGGTCTGAACACACTGAAGATGCACAGTGGCTCCCGCCCACCTCCCTCCACAGGCCCTCTCTCCAAACCTTGTCTTCTCCAGTACTAATCTCTCCAGAAGTCTTTCCCCTCCGGGCCTAGGGATGGGAGGGCTTGTCTTGCCATTCTCGTGGGACGCTTTAGCTTGTGTCAGTATTGAGACATTGTCATCAAGAGTGCCAAATGCCTGTCTCTGCCCTGCAGGTGCACCCCAGGGCAGGACCCACGCATCAGTTCACCTGAGACACAAGTGCGCTTTTCCTAGGGAAGGGTTGCGTTGTCTTTCACCTGCGGACTGCTATTTTCCAGAATGGACTTTTCCAGGGTCTACAACACATGGCGCAGTCTTAAGCAAATGAGATCATTTTCGGATTTCATTTCTTTTCCAGTCTTTCTACTTTTATAATAATAGGACACTGGTAGGACTCACTTTCCTCGACTAATGAGCAATGACGGCACGGCACGCTCCATTCCACCGAGGGGTCTGGCTCCAGGGAGACCTGGTTACCAGACCCATTTTCTTGGTGGAAGCTGACCAAATTGTTTGTGATTCCTATTTACAAATTGTAGTGGGGTTGTTTTCTGTTAAGAGAAGCGGATTTCCAGTGCAATACCTGGGCGTCACTGTCCGTGCGTGGTGTGTACAGTGGGGGCTCTTAGGCTGTGATGTTTTCCTGTCTGTTTCACAAGCATGAGAAGCTGTATGTTGTTGACCGGGGCCATTTGTGCTGTTACGTTACGGGGCGTTGAGTGAGCTTCCAGAGGAAGCATTGTATGGTCATGGTACGTAGTCCCGGCCCTGGTGACTGGACCCAGTTCCTCCTGACGCCATGGTTTGGACCTGCACACTCTCTAGTAGTCTCTTACGGTGCCTGTCTTCAAGTCTTTCCTTCTACACTCATTCCTTCTGGGCATGGGGTACGGACAGGAGGACAGCCCACGTCCTGTACAGACTCCTCTGGGGACCTGGCTGCCAAACGCTACCTGAGCCTCCCAGTGGAAAACTTTGCCCTGTTCCCTAGGATGACTGGGTGGCTGCCATTCCCTTCATGCAGAGCCCTCTACAGTGCAAGCTGGCCAGATCAGCACAGTCCTCACCCGGTGCCCTGCATCCCAGAAGCAGACCCCCCAAAGTCAAGGGGCTGTGGCTAGTGTCCCTGACTCACGATGGATGAGGAGTGAGATGTGTTAATCATTTGCCTTACAATGTACCAGATGGTTCTAAGTACTAACAAAAGGGAATAAAAATACCTCATGCCACAATCCAGCACACGGAAGTCTGAAGGCAAAACCAAGAGCTCTGTCTTGTCTTTGTGTGGTGGGAGAAGGGGGACAGGACACCCACCAGGCATGGTACTGAGATACAACACTCTGGCACATTGATGAAAACACACCCAAGTGAGAAGGGGGAGGTTAGAGGTCATGGCCGTTCAGACTCTGCGGTGAGTCCTCCTGGCCCCATCACCGGGCACCAGCAGTGCTAGGAACAGGCTCCCCGAGTTACCAAATTCCTGGAGGGCTGGAGACAAGATGACTTCTTCAGTGTGATTCCAGACTGTGTGACTGGCATTTCTGGCCTCCATACAGCTGCAGGGAAGCTCAAGAGTCTGATGGCCCCAAAACACAAACACAGCAGTCACTTCTGAGAGCTTTATTGACCTCTGATGACCTCCAGAGCGTTTCCACCTTCATTGCCACATCTTATAGCAGAAACACAGAAGCCAGGTTTTTTAAGAAATATAATGCATATAAACCAATTACAGGTTTTGCCCAAGAAAGTATAAAACACTACACAGAGAACCAAACAGGAACCTTGATGAACAACTCGGGAACAGAACAGTGGGCTTCTTCCACAGAGAAACCCCAGCTGCCAGGAACCCACAATCTCCCATATTGACTGGTGGATCAATCAAGAGGCTGTTACCCCTGGGACAGAGCCATCAATGAGCTGGCATGGCAGTGCACACCTGTAATCCCAGCTCTCAGGAGGCCAAGGCAAAAGGATCCTGAGTTCCTAGCCATCCTGAGCTCCCAAATGACCATCTGTCTCGCGAGCCAGACCTGAAGCCTCAAACTACACGGCACTCATTCACCCAGACTGGTGGCCTCGTCACCACCAGAAACTGTGCCTGTGAGCTGTGAACAGCTTGCATGTAAGCACTGAGGGACTTCTGGGAGATGCTGAGCTCACCCACCACAGCCTGTGATGCCAAGGCAGGCACGGGTGGTAGATCTAAGATGGGCCCTGCTCTGAACAAAGGACAGTTGAAAACACAACCTTCAGCTAAACAATGTATCCTTGGAACACTTCACTTGATCCTGTGCTGGAGGAGACTCTAAGGCAATCCACTTTCAAACTGCCAAACCCCACATCCCCAGCAGAGTTTCCAATAAACTCCCAAAGAATCATGTGTTGCTTTCACAGGAGGCTGTGCCTTACATACAGTCTAGGGACTGCAGAGGATCTGCCTGCGGTCACACAACATGCATCAGCAGCTCAACCACAGTGGCTCGTGTTAAAGACAGGTGGAAGGCATTACAAGGAAAGCCCTCACCCAACACATAGCAAGCCCTGGCTCATGTCCCAGTGCTACAAAGGAAGAAGAAACTGGCTTCACTATCAAGATTTATATTGCTACCCATTTGTAAGACTGCAGGGTTCCGCTCCAGACAGTAGAAATGTCTGCTGCCCTCAGGATGCTCCTCTGCAGAACAGACTGACCCTCTGAGTGAGTCCTGCAACAGCCTCATTCAGGAAAGCACACGGCACTGCAGCACATAGTACTCTAGAAAACATCAAATAGTCTCAAACTTCATGGTTCAGGGTAACATTCTTGGTACAAAATAACAGTACTGGGGCCAAAGCGATGGCTCAGAGGTTAAGAGCACTGGCTGCTCTTGCAGAGGACGCGGATTCTGTTCCCAGCACCCACATGGCAGCTCACAACTCTAGTCCCAAGGGATCCAATACTGTCGTCTGGCCTCCAAGGACACTGCACACATGTGATGTACAGACATACATACAGGCAAAACACCCATAGACTCGAAAACAAAACAAAAAATCCGAAAACTAACAATTGTGGTTCTATTTCCCCTACCCAAAATGTATTGATTGAAATTATTAATCCAACCCAAATCTAATTTTAGACTATCACAATTTAATAGTCTAAAAACCTAGACCCTACCCCCACTTATTCTAAGCAATCATCTCACAGCCAACACCTCTAGCACTGGCCTGCCCTTCCTGTAACGTTGAGGCCACCATACACCAGGCACAAGGCCACGCAGATGTCCCAAAGGTCCTGCTCCAAAACCTATCTATCTTCCTCGAGACCTGGTGCTCCAACAAGAGGACAAGAATTAGCATCAAAGCAAAAACACTATAGCGGTCTGAGTAAGACTAGCAAGAACTCTGAGAACTCAAGAATTCCCACCCTGCCAAGCAATGCTTTGTAGCACATGAAGAAACAGGGAGCCTGGCAGACATCACCAGTAGACCCAGCTCCTTGAAGAGAACTGAAACCACCATTCACGTCCCCAGCAAGAGCTTCAGCAGTTCCACAAACCCACAGCACTGGCCACACCTCAGTGACCAACACACAATTGCATAGGGCACTAACCTGGACATTTGGCTTTTGGACATCTGGGGACTTTTCCCTGGGGTCTCTATACACACTTACACAACCACAAACGTGCAGAGCAGATGCCCCGTCTGCTCTGCGGTGCCATGTTTCAAGAATGGTATGCAAAATGAGTGAGTTATAAAATTTATTTGTGTGAGCATTCAGACACTTCCAGGTGGGGTGGATGATGTGCAGATTCTATGACAAGGCTCCACGGAAAGGAGTGGACAGGACGGTGCATCTGGCGCACGGTGGCACAACCCAACAAAGATTAGACGAGAGCACTTCATCCGGGAGAAATCAGAATAATTTAAAGCTCTGTGAGACAAGATGTGTTCCAACTGCAACACTAAGAAACAGTACCATTGATGAGAAAGAAAAACTTCCAAGTGTACCAAAGGGGGCACAGGGAAACCCAGGGGGAAGTTTGCATCTGCTGAGGTACAATCAGGAGTGTTCCATGGGGGAGGGTAATTATTATTAATGACAGACCCTGTAAATACAAAATAAAAGTCCAAATCACTGGTCACGAAATTCAAAATTTACATGTAATAAAGGCAAGGCAATAGACTCAAGTTCTGGCCTGTCAAATATTTACTCCACAGACATTATCTACAGAAGCACTTGGCCAATGTGTACACAGTGATTCCTTATGCACGCCAAAAGTTTTTCCGTAAAAATGACGCTATATACAAATCTGTACACTGATCCACCAGAGCAACTCGTCTCCCGGGGGAGGCGCAAGCAACATAAAGCAGGTACCTGAGGTCGCAAGTCTTCAACCGCCTTGTCACAACCCAAATATACATTTCAGGGTTTGTTAAAGATACTTTCTTTGAATATGTGCACTATGATTAAAATTAAAAACAATAAAAAAATAAAATAATTGCTTGAAGGAGTAGCCCCCCACCCCATCGGAAGGACTCCACCTGGTGTGGCACGGTGAGGACTGTGTCCCTGGGCAGGTGCTGGCGGCTACAGGAGGGTGGGCCTCCATGACACCTCTTCGCAGAGTCAGCAAAGGCTCTTACTGACTTTTAAAAAGGAAGATGAAGAAGAAAGGAAAGAGCAAACCCAGATGCAAAAGGCATTTCAGTGAGCTGACGTTCCTCCGCCACTCAAGGAGTATCTAAGGGAAAGCAAAGAGAGACATCAGTAAACATCAGTTTTGACACCAGGGCAAAATGTCCAAGAACCAAGCACAAGAATCAACAGGTTAACAGATCTATCATTCAAGAAAGTTCTGGTTCTAACACAAATACTCGTAATACATAAAAAGAGGCTTTGTTCAGCTTCTGTGGAAAAGGGCAGTCACTAGGTCACCAAATGATACTAAGGGCCCACTCACAGGCTCTCCCTCTACCATCCTCCAGGCAGCCTGTCCTACTGGTTAGAGCTTGCCCTTCTGGTTGCCCTTCCAGCTCGGCTAGCTGGCCAGCAAGCTGCCAGAATCCACCTGTGTCTCTGTGGCCAACTCCCCATCCCATGCTGGAGTTACAGCCACACGGCAGCATGCGAAGCCAGTGTATGGTGTTGGCCTACACTCCTGCTTGTAGAATGCACCTAACGTGCTATGCCGAGCCTGCTCCAGCCCAGGATCTATTTCTGAAAACTGGTGCTACCAAGGACAGAGAACTCGGGCTAGTTTGAGTCTAAACTCAGCAATTTACAAATGCAGGCCAGGTGAGCCACGTCCTAGGAGCATTCGCAATCATGGCCCAGAAGGGTCTGTGTGTCTGCATGAACACCTTGCATATAACATCAGAAGAGATGGTAATAACTGGGTTATAACCACAGGATCCATGCCATTTGTTTAAAAAATAAGAAAAAGTCTGTGTTGTCTTGCTTCTAAACGCTAAATGGTATAAGTGCCATGGCCAAGATAATGTCATTCCAAACTGACATCACATCACAGGAGACTCCCAGAGTCCCTTTATAAAACACTGAACATACTCAAACGGGTCCACGGGATGCTCTTAGCAGCACACTTGAGCCACATCTAAGACTCAAACATCAAGAACTACAGATGCCCGCTATGGTTGAGCCGCTCCTCCTGTGATGGACGCAGTGCTCTCACTGAAGACACTTCATACAGAAGTCACTCTGGGGAGACTGTCTGAAACAAGTCATGAGGGAACGAGCTAGGAAGAAGCCCAAATGATGGGCACCGGTGAGCACCACCCTGTGGCTGGTTGGCCTTCAGGAACACCAAGGAGAAAAATGGAAAGCCATAGCCATGTTCACAGAGACAAGATCAGGACCCCACCACTCATCTGATGACTTAGGAGGGCCCACTTACTACAAAGGCCATGGTTGTCTACTTGAAATCTGAGTTTGGACTGAGAAAGATGTAGCCATATAGAATTCACGTCAGATTTCAAAGATTTGATTCCAAAGAAAACAATGCAAAATATCTCACTAGATAACTGTTTATAATGATTATAAGTTGGCAAAAGAAATTATCAAATATAGTTAAGAACTTACAACGACCTGTTAGATGAGGATACAGCTGGTTTTAAGCTGTATTTTCCTTTATTTTTGTGATGAGCTGTTACCTTCAGACGCAAACCAGGGGCAGTCTGAAAAAGACCTCTCTCTCCTTCAATGGCCTCAAGACTGAGAGCCACCAAGCAAGTCATTTTTATATTTTAGCCCTAACAGTAAGAACTATTCAACATGAAGGCTATGTGCCCAAAGCCACCGAACAGGGATGGGAGCTCGCTGAGGCCAGAGCACAGCCCTACAGACAAGACTCCAGGCCTGGCTCGGAGTCTGCTGCACCGAATCCGCTGGTATCTGAACAAAGCAGTGTGGCTGGGCTTTACCTCTCTGTTCCCTAGACCACTGCAGAGGTGTGTTAAGGCAGCGTGCCTTTCTCTGGTAAGAACTATAAAGGCAAGGCTCTGGGGTCCTTTCCGGAGTCACCTCTTTCCTGTGTGCAGTTCAGAACAAGCCTTTCCCCAGAGGTTTTGCTATAAGCCCTGGTCTGGGGGGACAACAGGAACAGACAAGGATGAAGCATCCAGGAGACACCCAGCTGCAGCCTGTGGCAGCTGTCTAGTCCCAGAAGCCATGCCAGCACCACCAGGCTCTCCTACAGCCCAGCTCTAGCCCAGAGCCCATTACCTCTGCAGCCGCTGCACGAGCTGAGCCACCATGGTGTCAGAGATCCCAGGGCAGGCCTCTTCCGCCAAGTAGATGGCTCCCCGCAGCTCTTCTATCGACCCCAAGTTTCCTCCGCATGCCTGGCTCTTCTCTTTCAGCTGAAAACGCACACAAACAGTGAGGCGCATGTGCAACCCTGACGCCATCCCCCCACCGCCGAGCCAGGCTGATAAAGAATCAGGCCTGAGCTCTGTGGCTGCTGAGTCACTTGGGGCCGTCTTGGGTCTCTGTGAACATTGTGTCTACAGAGCAAAAGAAGGCCCTCGCCTGACTCCTCCAGGCCAGAATGCAGGCAAGCAACTCTACACAACTCTTCACACATGAACCTGACCGTGCACAGCCCCCCATACACGATTCTGATGGAGCACACCTCCACACACGATTCAGACGGTGAACTCAGTTTCATCTCCTTGTGCAGCCCTCACCTTACCCCAGAAAGTGCTATCAATGCCGACCACACGCAACCCTGGTTCACTCCATAAGGGTTACTGTGGGTCAGGGCAGAACTCAGACACACAGCCTTTGGGGTCAAGAGCGCTGTCAGGTGGTAACCCTGAGTCCTGGGACTCGGGCAACACTGTCCTGTGCTCCGTGAGAGTCACAACTGTGTGCTTAGACACACCTCCCAGCATGAAGACCAACTCCAAGTCCTTCTCCTGGAGGTGCTCACAGCATGGAACACAAGAACCCCTCACATCAAGGCTGAGCTCAGCTCAGGATTACAGACCTCCCAGCACTGACATTAGCAGCTCAGACCCCAGTCTCCCTCATCCACGTCTGTAAACACGCCTGAAAACACAGCTTTGACTCTGAGGATGCTGAGAACAACCAGACCACTGTCGCCCTAAGAGCATGGGATTCCTTACATTGTCTCTAAGGGGCCACACTGGGGAGGCCCACAGAAGCAGGGCCCATTGTGGCGTTGTGTTAGCTAACAGTCCCTGCCACTCACCTGCCTCTGATCTGTGTCTCAAAGCAGAAGCAAAGAAAGATAGGAGAACCAGAGCCCTGGCCCCCTTCACCACAACAGTGCTGGATGCAATGGCTGCATCACTAATGTGTACGATCGTCCTGACATAGGCAGAGTAGCAGCGATGGGAACATTACACTGTGGATTGTGCTCATGTGTTGAACAGGCTATGTTTACTGAGCTTCGATGACTATTACAAGCACTGAATCCTCACCTCCAGTTATGGCCTACTACCCCTAATGACACTGACTTCCTGAATATTACCTCATTCTGGTGGATTTGAGATTGTCCCTGAGGAATAATTCAGCAGTTTGAGTCCAGTAAAACCTGCACAGCCCCTGACAGATCAGGAAATCCACACAGCCTTCCCTGCTCATCGGCCTGGCTTACGGAAGGCAGGGCCCATGGCCAGTGGTCAGCATGCATGCCAAGGCAGAAGCTGAGCCTGCCTCTGCCCCCAATTCGTACTGGCAGCCACCTACAAAGGACAGCCCTGGTCCCCTCTTCTTCCCCCCTAACCTTAGCCCCACCCCCAAGAAAGGCAGCCAGGGATCTTACCTCAGCAAAGAGAGGGGAAATAATGGTGGATAAGCACTGAGAGAAAGGCCTCTTTGGGATGTCCTTCACCTTGGGGAAGAAGAGGGCATTGTTAGAAACAGGACCAGGGAAGGATTCTGCAGTCTGCTCCTGAAAACCCTTCGGGCTCACTATGTGAGTGAGATGGTCAAGGGGCCACCTGTGAAGCTGGGCACCCACGGGAAATCACTCCGGAAGGCTAGTGCCAGGAACTCCATGCAGTCCCTGTACAAGAGGCCCAGTTCCCACCACCCCATCAGGAGAACTGTGGGACCCCAGAGGTGGCTACTGGTCCACACGGCCTGACAAACTGAACCTCTGTGCTCCACAAGATCTTTAAGATACAGTTTCTGTACATTTAAGTGGGCTGAAAACCACCCCATCAAAATTAAATCTCTAAACACAACACTCATTTTTAGGGGTCCAAAATTAAAACGCCAGCCTAAAATCAGAGTTGGTTGAAGTCCGGCAGGAGCTTTCTCTCATATGTGAGCTTCACCCCACACCCTACTCCACCATGCGGCTGAGGGTCAGGAGCAGACGGGACACAGCACAGCACCTCACTCCCGCAGCAGGCTCGCTGTGCCGCTGGCTGGCGAGTGCAGGCACAGGAGCAGGCATGAGCCACTGTCATACCTTATTTCTTTCCAAGTCTGATGGCTGAAGAGTTCCATTCTCCAGATTCTTGGGATCTTTCTCCCGGATTGTGAAGATCCAGTCCCCAGAGTCGCTGCCTCCAGATGCCTGGCCATCTGTTTCCCTTGACACAGAAATCCCACCAAGTTCACCAACGTGGGCTGGGCTTCGAACTAAACTGCCCAGCCCACTGACACAGCCCATTCACACCAAGTCACCTGCAGCCGCGCCACACAGCACAGCAGACAGGAAGGAACATGGCTTCTGGGATTGCCCTTGCACTAGCACAGAGCGCCACTATTCTGGGGCCTCCTCCTCCTCTACTTCTCTGTCAGTCTCTCTTGAACCTTGGTTTCTTTCCAAAAACCTCTTTCTGGCCATGGCTCAGCATGTCCTCTTTTGCTGCAGCCACGCAGCTTCATGGTGGAGAAGTGGCCTCCTCTCGCTATCTCTGTCACTGTCCCCAAGTCCACAGCCCGCTTCTGCCCTGTGTGCCACAACCAAGGCTCTACTGCTCTACAGACTGCCAGACAAGGTGCCCACTCCCTGCTTAGTCAGGGCCTGCCTGCTGCCCCCATCCTCTCCCGCCCACAGAGCCGGCCTGCTCAGTCTGGCTTCCATGTCCCAGCTTCACTCTGACCCAGGGGCTGGCCCCTTCCCTAAGGCCTATACCCCGAGTGACACCATTTGCTCTCATGGCTCCAAGTGTACACAGGTCTGTGTCTTCTGCCTGCTCTCCGTGGTGCAACAGCGCTTTAAGCTATGCATCTTCTCCACACTCCATAAGCAGCTCACACTGTTTCCGACCCCTTACCGCTGTGACACCACTCCCTGTGCTGCGGAAACCTGGACAACATCCCTGCCTCCTGCACCAAACCCTTCACTGGGGCTGAAACCCGGGGCCGCTAACATGCCAGCCAGGTACTGAGCAACAATCCCGCCACTCTGTGTATTTTATTTTCAGTCGGTTTCATTAACTTGCTTGTAAGTCTGGAAGTCCCTGGCACCTGAGATGCGCTGGGATGGCTGGGATGGCGCCTCCACCCAGACCCCTGCCGCAGCCTGGCCCACCCTGCAGCTGACACTAGTCTCCCAGCAACAGCATCCCAATGACCTCCCAGTCAGTGGTCTCAACCGCTTCACACCCCAGTCAACAAATGTGGGTGCTGAGTGGGGAACCCACACTCAGTGAGTAACTGCCCCATACAAAGCTTGGCAACACCGAGAGTCCCCAAAGCAATCTTTCTTTTCTCTTCAGAACTGCACACAAGGACTTTGTCTGTCGGGACCTTAATGGCAGGGGGTAATGAAGAGCAGAAGCCTCACCACGGTCCTGTGCAAGCTCCTATTAATACAGATGTCGCTCAAACTCCATGGCAGTGCACTGGGTCAAAGAACCCCAAACAAGGCCATGGGTACAACATGGAACTCAGCATCAGTCCAGAGGGCCGGGATACAGCTCCATGCACAGGGCCGGCCTCGCATGCATGAGGAACTAAAGTACCCGCACACAGGCATGCACACCCCGCAGAGACGCATGGAGACCGCAAGGGGACAACTTACCCATCCGAGTCCTCTGAGCTGGAGTCATCATGGCTCTGCTCCGCCTTCCACCTCTTGTACCGGTCGATGAGCTCCGTCAAGTAGGACGTCTTCTTCGCATTGCGGATTATGAACTTGTGCTTCAACAGCTCCTTAGCAGTGGGTCTCTAAAACACATGTGCCCAAATATTCTACTCTGTTCCACCTGAACAGCCAGGCTTCTGGACTAAAATGTCAGACCGCTGCACCACACAGCACTGGGTTCTACTGAGTCTGCTTCCTCTGCAGGCTTATTCCAAAGGAGTTGCACCACTCCCGAGCCTGAGCCTACCCGCACAAGGTAGACCTGACAGGGAGTTCCAACAAGGACAAAAACGGTCTACCAGAACCACTCAACCAAAGAAAGAACACGCCTACCTATAACATCACAAAAGAACTCTGGTTTACATGGTACTGCCTGGGAGCAAGCATCTCCTGGTTTACATGGTACTGCCTGGGAGCGCGCATCTCCTGGTTTACATGGTACTGCCCGAGAGCACACATCTCCTGGTTTACGTGGTACTGCCCGAGAGCACGCATCTCCTGGTTTACGTGATACTGCCCGAGAGCACGCATCTCCTGGTTTACGTGGTACT
>NC_022019.1:32991678-33000896 GCF_000317375.1 Microtus ochrogaster
AAGAGCATGCATCTCCTGGTTTATGTGGTACTGCCTGGGAGCGTGCATCTCCTGGTTTACATGGTACTGCCCAAGAGGGCGCATCTCCTGGTTTAAGTGGTACTGCCTGGGAGCGCGTATCTCCTGGTTTACGTGGTACTGCCTGGGAGCGCGCATCTCCTGGTTTACGTGGTACTGCCTGGGAGCGCGCATCTCCTGGTTTACGTGGTACTGCCTGAGAGGGCACATCTCCTGGTTTACATGGTACTTCCCGAGAGCGCACATCTCCTGATTTACAGTGTAGCTCATGACAGATGCTGAGTAAGGAAACACATACTCTTCATGACTTCCTATAGGGCTGGGCTAACACCACAAATTAAAATGAAGTCGATGACTCAACTCATCTACAACAGGTTAGGGCAGAGTCAGGAGAGACCCAGCCAGGTTCCCGTGGTCACCAGCACTTCCAGTTTAGAAAAGCAGACATGTGAACCTACGATCCCCATCCCATGACTGGGGCCAACAGCTAGATAACCACCTGGACATGGCACAGCTCCAACTTAACAGCTCACCCAGCTTAGCCATGGCTTCCCCACCTGTTGGCACAAAGCTCCCTCAACATGCAGAGTGGCCCAAGCAGGGGCAGCAGACACAGAGGCCCGCCCGGTACACCACAGTCCCCTGCTCCAGGAATCTATGTTTTTTCTTAACAAGAACAGCATGTACTCTATCTACCATGATCCCTGAGAACCGGGTGGCCTCAGCAATCCCTCCCCCTCCACCCACTGCCCGTGACACGCCAAGCACAACCAAGTGCCATGTTTTTAGTTTCGAGGCTTCTCAAGCCGAAGCGGAGGGTGTACCCCAGGAATAAATGAGGACTGGACCAGCTTTAGAAGAATATACTACACACTTGGGTCTCTTCCCGAGCGCCATTGTACTACCCTGATATAAACAAACAACTGGACTGCACGAAGACCACGCTCGCCATGCCCTGACCAACCCAGTAACCAAATGTTGATCTGCTGCCCTCAACCCGCAGCCCCCCATGGTGCTTTAGATCCTGATGAATTCCTTTGCCAGAACTGGTACCCTATGGGGGAACTACATGATGCTATTGTGAAACTTATTTTTCTCGTCACTTTTAGACAAGGGTTTACGGCCCCCTCATGAATATTCTTGAGGTCCAGATAACTCTGCTCACAGAAACCCACATACGATGCTACCTGGGACACAGGTACACAGGCTACTTAAAGTCCCAGTTCTCCAGGAAATGAGACAGAGCTCCCAGCAGCTAATTCCCGGGCTTTGTCACCACAGTAAACTCGGGGGGGAAAGAGAGAGGAAGCAGAGACGGTGGGTGACGAGTATCCTGTCTGTCTCTTAGCACAACCTTCAGGTCAGCCTCTGCTCTTGCTGAAGCAGCTTCCCAGTTCCCATCCTGACTTTTGTCTGTAAACACTGAAAACCAGGATCCCACCCCCACACCGAGGAGAAAACCCCTCAGGGGCAACAGGATATGAGATGCTAGAAAATTTTTAACAAAATAATTACAACTTAAATCCCTAACAAGTAAAATGACAACAACAAAGTCTCCATAATTTAAAGAAATCAAACTCATGGGCAAAGTTGTGTGAGATCAGGGAGACAGCCAGCGATGACTGAAACAATCCCCACAGAGCAAATTCACCCTGGCTTGAGACCACAGAAAGGGGTACACTCACAAAGCTTGGCTCCTTATTCAAACAGGCCTCCACAAACTCCTTGAGGGGTTTGCTGTAGTTTCCTTCCAGTGTGGGAGGGTTGTTCTTTGGGATGAGGAATAACACCTTCATGGGGTGAAGCTCGGAATGTGGGGGCTCTCCTTTGGCCAGTTCTATTGCTGTGATGCCGAGGGACCAGATGTCTGCCTGTAAGGACCAGAGCAAACAAGAGTATATTCAGACAAGTGTGGTGGGTGTGTGTTTCAATCTCAGGTTCTGAAAAAGACAATCATTTTAAATGATAAGAAATATAAGACCAGAAAACGAGTGGACAGATTTACTGACATACCCCTACCCTACAGAGCAATCCTGACTGTCATCTCTATGGTCGTCAACCCTTGAGCAGCACCTGGTGCACGGCTGTGCAGCTCCAGTGGGCACCTTGGTCCCCACACCAGCTCTGCAATCAAGGTCTCGTGGGACTGGACAACTGCCTTTTCAGGAGGGAGGCAGCTAGAGGAGGGTGTGTAAAGGGCTGACCCCTGTGCCCGGAACTTAACATAGTTTTGCAGTGCTGGCAACCGAACCTAGGACCTCATGTACGCTAGATGATGGGGGAGAGTCTTCTGTTTTGTGTTGATTTCATTGGTTAAATAAAGAGACTGCCTTGGCCATTTAATAGGACATAAAATTAGGTAGGCAGAGTAAACAGAACAGAATGCTGGGAGAAAGAAGCTGAGTCAAGGAGTTGCCATGATTCTCCTACCGGATACAGATGCAGGTTAAGATCTTCCCTGGTAAGACACCTCGTGGTATTACAGGGATATTAGAAATGGGGTTAGATCGATATGTAAGAGCTAGCCAATAAGAGGCTGGAACTAATGGGCCAGGCAGTGTTTAAAAGAATACAGTTTCCGTGTAATTATTTCGGGGCATAAGCTAGCCATGTGGGCGGCCGGGTGCCGGGGACGCAGCCCCGTTGCTCCTATTTCAACAGCTAGGCAAACGCTCTACCAACTCAACAGAATGTTTACTATTAAAAATGGTCAAACACACAGACATAGAAAACATTAATACGATGCCCTCCATAAGGCTGCATATCTGCATCGTATAAGCCACTGTGCCTCGTGGCCTGTCATCCCAGCACTCAGAAGACGGAGGCAGGGACACTGTACAAGCTACACACACAAGTGACTGTAAATCCTAGCACTACACAGCAGGGTCTCGAGGAGGAGCAGACACAGAAAACTGCCTTGACACCCCCCAGCTTCAATATGTCAACCAAACAAGGCTTGCTTACACACTGACACTAAAATTAACAACACTGGTAGTTCTCAACTAGTGAGTCCACAACACCAACATGCGATCAGCAGAAATGCAGCTTACTGCACTGGAGCGCTCTCGGGCAGTGTGCAGGGCAATTCTCTTTTGTGGCCTGGGCAACAACAGCCACCAGACTGGACAAGAGGAAAACGGGGGGGGGGGGGGGAGGCCACACACATGACCAATTCAGCCTCAACTCAGTACTTCCAACTTGCAGTGAATTTATCTAGAAGCGTCTATAACTCGTCCTCACACACACACACACCCCAACCCACCCTACCCCACCCCACCCCCGCGCTACAGATAGGATTTGTCTATGTAACAGTTGTAGACCAGGCTGGCCTCAAACTCGCTGAGATCCACCTGCCTCTGCCTCTGCCTCAAATGCAGGGATTAAAGATGTGTGCCAACACTGCCTGGCTTGTCTATAAGTCTATCAGGTAGTAACTAAGCTTTTCCAACTGCTTATTTAAAAAAAAAAAAAAGGAACAGAAAACCTTCCACAGTTGCTTTATCTGAATTAGGATCCGGACGGTGTCCACATGTCCCAGAGGACGGCTAGGCTACCCAAAGTTCTTTCCCCTCTAACAGTCTCCACTGCCAATTTCCCTGGTGCCGTTAACAAAAAGGTCAAGTCCTTCTCTGTTTGTAGTTTCTGGACTGGTTGGATTTCTATCAACTTGGCAAACCAGAGTCATCTGGGAAGGAGACCCTTAATTCAGAACATGCCCCCATCAGACTGGCCAATAGGCAAAGCCTATGAGGCTTTTTATTTCCCTGATTAATGACTGACGTGGAAGGGCCCAGACCACTGTGGGCAGTGCCATTACCCCTGGACTGGTGGCTCAGGGGTATATGAGAAAGAAAGTAAGCGGTCATGAGGAGCAAGCCAGTCAACAGTGCCCGTGGTCTCTGCGTCAGCTCCTGCCCTGACTAAGACTCTGTGACATCTATTCCCAGCCTAAGGTCTTGTGGACCCTGCAGTGAGACTCAGCAGCCCTGGGGTGGCCCTGATGCCCAAGCCCACGTACAATCATGTCAGTGCGCACACTGGGTTCCTTAAATGGTCACTGTAGTGAACGGAGCACAGCAGTCTCAGGGCACTCTATGGTGAGCAGGACATGGGGACTGTACTAGAGGCCCCTCTGCTCATCACTGCCTCATAAAACATCACCAGTGCAGGCCCTAAAGGGACAGCTACCATGGCTCCTGCAGGGGCAGGACAAGGCCTGGTGGTCACAGGACTAGGACAATCCCTGACCCTTAGCCCCTTGGAGTGGACTCACCTGCCATTCTGCAACCAGAAACCCTCACCACCACGCCCCAGTCGAGCCTGAAGGTGGCAAGAAGCAATGACAAAGCCTCACAAAGAGGAAAGGGAGCTGCATCCCAGCAGGCCAGTCTCTCGCCTGTCCCCTGTGAAGTGTGACTGCTGTCACCGACTCCCATACTCTGAGGCACAGCATGACACCACCGCGTATCCACCACCATGTGTCCACAGGGCCTGTGGCAATGGGTCTCCACCCAGACCTCTGGGCGCCGCACAATCAGCTCAGCTGACCCCATTACAAGACCTGGCAGAGATGGTCTCTGCTTCAGGTGAGCTGTGCCCTGGCAGCACCCAGAGGCCTGAGAACTTTGGAAGTGGGGGCAAGGCAGAAAGGAGCTGGCCCTGCTTCCTCAGGCTCCCACACATGGGGTGACCTAAACCTAACCAAGAACAACCCGGCATGACCCTGGACCTCCAGCACCAGCCAGACCTGCACAGGGACCTGTGCAGCCCCCCTGCCTGCATCGGGCACCCACTAACAAACACGGACTGAGCTGGCACGTCCATTTAGTATCAAGTCATCTGGCATATAACCAATATAGATAAAGATCCATGTTTAAACCCAATCTACCCTGGAGGAGGAGGCCACTAGTTAGTTCCCAGCTGCTTAGCCCCGAAATAATCACACAGAAACTGCATTAATTAAATCACTGCTTGGCCCATTAGATCTAGCTTTTTATTGGCTAACTCTTACATATTAATTTAACCCATCTCCATTAATCTATATATTGTCATGTGGCTGCGGCTTACTGGGTAAAGTTCACTCGGGCGTCTGTCTCTGGTGGGGCTCCATGGCTTCTCCCTAAACTCCGCCTCCTCTCTCCCAGCATTCATTTTAGTCCTCCCCCATTCCCTGCGCAGGCCCAACACAGTTTCTTTATTAACCAGTGGTAATCGTAGCATACAGAGGGGCATCCCACATCACCACCCTAATAAATAGGAGCAGGAAGACAGAAGAGGCCTTCCCAAACACTCCGCCAGCAGCGCTACTTAGTCCAGCTCAGAACAACCCATTAACTTAATGAAGTTTCCAAAAGAAAGAACCGCAGCAAGTCCCAGCCAACAGAACCGCGCATCTACCGCTATATTTAGGACATGCGCACCTGGGGATTCAAGTGAAAATCAGGGGAGGGGAGGACAGCCTATCCAAAACAACCAGAGTGGACTGCACCAAGGAGCCACGGCAGAGACCCACTGTGGAGAGAAGACCAGGAAAGATCTGGGAAACAAGAAGGGAGTGGCCATGGCTACAACAAAAATGGGTGACTTGGGTCCCAAGTCATAAGGGCCAAGGCTAAAAAGCTAATTTACTACAACTGAAAGAGAATGACCACAGTAGTTATTCTAGTCTCTCTTCTACCAAAATTCAGACATGAACACTGACAGTGAACAGTGGACAATACACCTACATGACAGAACTCGGGGAAAAGGACAAGACGGGACTTCAGAGAAGTAGTCATGAGGTCATCTACTTCCCAGAAGACTCGGGACCAGCGAGCAGCAAATGCAGAGACAGAACTGAGAAACCTGAGCACGTCTGCTGCTTGCTGGATTCGGGGCCTGAGCGTCTACCCGAGCTACGGTATCACCACAGTTCACCAAGCCAGAGCAAGAGATACCTCTACGTTACGGCATGCTGTAATGTCATATACCTTACAAGAGTCCCAAAGGCAAGTTATCCTATGCTTCAAGCATCATTTAATGAGGCAGGAAATCTGCTACACACGGAGGAGGGTCCTATTAAAAAAAGGAAGAAAGAAAAACAAAGGCAGGGGTCTGGCATGCTAACACATACTTGCAATCCCAAAGCGGGTAGGTGACCAGTTTGTCAGGCTTAGCTCTCAGAGCAAAACTGTCTCCAAAGGGGAGGGGGAATGAGTTAAGGGGCTGGAAAGACAGCTCCGCATTTAAGAGCACATACTGTTCTCACAAGAACCCTAGCTGTGTCCCAGCATCCGTGCCATCTCGGGGATCTCATGCCTTCCAGAGCACCAGCACCGTATGTGCATACCCACACAGACAAGACGTAAACACATGAAAGACAAAGAGCAATGTCCAACCTATGCTCATCTCTGGGTTAAATTTGTTTTTGTGTAGAAGTCTGGGGCTTAGGAAGGCCAATTCTCTGCCACGACCATGTTTACTGCACATGGGCTGCTGACCGGAGGAAACGGAATGAGCTATCACAAGGTTTTAGAGAATTAAAGGACAAAAGCAAGAAACACAGGAACAAGCAGGCAGCCTGATGAGCAACACCTCCAGTCTCCCGCGGTCCAAGAGCCTCTGGGAATAAAGGTCCCGAGACCCAAAACAGAACAAATGGTGGCAGTCACTAAAGAACCACGCTTGCTCCATCCTGGTGTGGGATTGTCTGTGGGCTCGCTGATTCCCTCCAGATGCCTCTATCCAGGCCCTGGCCCCCATCTACTGTCTTCCTGTGCACAGCACTGCCTGTCCTAAGCTATCAATATCTAGGGTCTGCAGTCTCAGAAGGCCGCCTGCGCCCACTCTCATACCCGCGCCTTCCTGGTCCCCACCACATCAAACAGTCACGGAGACCAGAAGGACAAGGTCGCCAATGGCACATAGGGAGGTGGGGAAGGAAGCTGACGTGAACCAAGGTCACAAATTACCTCTGTGGCCTACCAGCTACAACAAAGGAACGCTACATATGCAAACCAAAGGGACAAAATATCTGGGTGTGGTCCGGGCTCTCACCTTTGAGTCATAGGCTGACTGCTTAATGACCTCAGGCGCCATCCAGAAGGGAGTGCCCACGAAGGTGTTCCTTTTTATCTGGGTATCGGTCAGCTGGCCAGCTACTCCAAAGTCAGCCAACTTCACCTCTCCATGTTCAGAGAGCAGAACATTGGCCGCTGCAAGACAACCAAGCAGGACATTATTATATACAATTATATTCAGGGTCACCTTAAGAGTCCACGTACGCTCTCCCCACTGGGCACGAGGGCCCATGACAGCAAGGTGCCCTGGGGTTTACAACAGCCTGCCTGACCCCGACAGAGTGGGCAGGACAGACGTACAGAGAGTTTGACCACTTTGGTGTTTCAAAAGAATAAATAAAAACAAGAGTAGGTCCCACCTTTAATATCTCTGTGGATTTTCTTCTCCGAGTGTAGATAATCAAGTCCTTTCAGAATTTCTCGTAATATGGTAGCAATCTGAATTTCATCTAAAGGGCCAGGTTCTAACTAACAAGAAAAAAAGATAATTGGTCATTTAGAAGCTATCGTACACACGGCTTAAGAAACAAAATCCATGCTAAACAGACAACATAATTAAAATGAAAGACATCTTCACATAAAGCAGATATTTTGCCTCAACAATTGAAATCTATTAAAGGGCCAGGCGTCATGGTGCACTTGGGATTCAGAAACAGCAGATCTCTGCAAGTTCAAGGTCAGCTGGGTCTACATAATGAAACCCTGTTGCTAAAAACCAAAAAGTTAACAATTAATTCTACTTAAATTTGAGGCAGGGACGGCTATAGAAAATGTTTGCTAGCCTGAGAATCAGTTCAGCGGAGAGCACTGGCCAAGACTCAGAGGAGGATGCTGGACGGCCACCTTGTGAGGAGAGTGTGACCCACTCCTTCCTCCAGCTACCCCTCACCAGAACTTCAATCCCCAAGACTTTCAGAACATGCTATAGAATGTGCACATAAAACATTATTAGCTTTAATTGGGAGAGTCATTGCTTTAATTCTGAGAAACTCAAAGGAGCTGTTTCTCTTGACTCCTTGGTATCAATTCGTAAGAAGTTGTAAGGAAGCAATGTAATGTGCACAATCGCTGTTTAAAAACAGACAGAACCTTGACTTGAAAAACTAAAGAAAAAGGAAAAGCAGAAAAAGCAGCAGACAGGAAGGGGCTCCATTCGTAAGACACAGTGCATCCATCCTCACTTGTGGGAAAGGTCACTGAACTCATGGCACTGAGACAGTCTACAGACACAGAAGCCCTAACAGCAACTCTTACAGAGCAGGTCCCCTAAGCCAGAGGAAGACACAGACCTGTGTGGCCAGCTAGCCCTTTAAAAGGCGATCCTAACAGCAGGACTGCCCCAAGTTCCAGGCCAGCCTGGGCTCTGATGTCCCAGGATTCTGGGAAGGAGGAAATCCATTCCTTCCCAGTCCTGTCCCAACCACAGAAAAAGGAAGATGTGATTGCCCCGCTGAAAAAGGTACCAAGCCATGTGGCATACATAAGAATAATGGGTTAATATAAGTTATAAGAGTTAATAAGAAGCCTGAACTAATAAGCCAATCAGTTTATAATTAATATAGACCTCTGTGTGGTTTCTTTAGGACCTAGTGGGAGGACAGAAACCAGGCAGAACAGAAAAGAGTCAACAGTAAGGCATTATTTTCTCCAGAAGGAGAATACTAGGTTAGGCCTGCTCCATCCTGGTGCACTATGGGCAAGATCAAAGGTGGCCGTGTGTGCGACATCTTGCCTGATGCCAAACCTCAATAATCAGATTCTGCCCCGACTCAGGGAATGAAAATGTGATGAGCTTAGGCTGGGAGCTGTTCCCATCTGAAACATAAGAACCATGGCAGCAGGCTGGAGAGAAGGTCCAGCAATTAGGAGCTCTTGCTGCTCTTCTAGAACACAGGGGTTCCCTCCCCAGCACCTCCACAGAGACTCACAAGTGCCTGTTACTTCAGTTCCCGGGGATCCAAAGCCCTCTTCTGGACCCTTCATGCACTAGGCATGGAAGAGGCATACTGACATACATGCAGGCACAACACCCATCCACAGAAAACTTTAAAAAAACAGAACCAAAAACCCATGGTGGCTATTACAATAGTAATAGCTACTCTACCAGAGAGTGATGGTTTTTTTTTTTTTAAGAGAAAAAAA
>NC_022019.1:33001426-33003154 GCF_000317375.1 Microtus ochrogaster
AGAGATGGCTCAGTGGTTAAGAGCATTGCCTGCTCTTCCAAAGGTCCTGAGTTCAATTCCCAGCAACCACATAGTGGCTCACAACCATCTGTAAAGAGGTCTGGCGCCCTCTTCTGGCCTTCAGGCATACAGACAGAATATTGTATACTAAATAAATAAATAAATATTTAAAAAAAACATAGGTGGGTGGAGTAAACAGAACAGAATGCTGGGAGGAAGAGGAAGTGAGCTCAGACTCGACAGCTCTGTGCTCTGGACCAGAGACGCCATGCTCCCCTCTCCCGGGCAGACGCAATCAAGCTCCAGCCCAGGATGGATGTAGGCTAGAATCTTCCCGGTAAGCGCACCTCGGTGCTACACACTTTATTAGAAATGGGCTAGTCCAGGTGCGAGAGTTAGCCGAGAAGAGGCTAGATATAATGGGCCAAGCAGTGTTTAAAAGAACACAGTGTCCGTGTAATTATTTTGGGGCAAAAGCTAGCAGGCGGTCGGGGTGCTGGGGATGCAGCCCTGCCGCTCCTCCTACTATACCAGTGCTTTCAAAACAGCACTATAATTTTAAATTCTGTGTAAGAAACAAAAACAGGTTAGGAATAGTTTTATGTTTCCTTAAAAGAAGTGAAATGGATAAAGAATTCCTGATCAAACCAACAATGAGTAAGAACAGGCTGAGGTGTGTTGTACAGCCACGGGGAACAGGCTGAGGTGTGTTACGCAGCCACGGGGAACCAGGCTGAGGCGTGTTGTATAGCCACGGGGAACAGGCTGAGGTGTGTTGCACAGTCACGGGGAACAGGCTGAGGTGTGTTGCACAGCCAGGGGGAACAGGTTGAGTTGTGCTGCAGAGCTACAGTGATACTTACCAGATCCAGGGCAGAGCCTCCACCAAGATATTCCATTATTATCCATAATTTAGTGTCCTACAGAACAGAACAAAGAGGGGTGAGTTAGTTTTAAAACAAAACTAGAAAAAGTATTTAAGCAATTGGAAAGAAGACGTTGTTATTATGTTGGACTCACACATTTCTATAAACACCAAAGCAAGTGTGCAAATGACAGCTGGACACAGACCCTCCTGCACTATGACCTTGAGCACAGCACTGGCCTGGATCCCTGCTAGAGAAGAGGACTGAGGGCACTTCTGTCTTGAAATGACCCCAGTGGGCACCCTCACACAGCCCAGTTTGAGGACCTGGACTAAGTCAGGGTTTGTATGCAGCAGTCAGGAACAGGACACTTCCAGTCCACCATCACCACAGCAGCTCAACACACCCAACTTCTCAAGCCCCCCGTGAGCAAAGGGAAGAGCATGCGCTCGGCCCATGAACCCTAAGGTGGCTCGGATCCAACACACCCAGAATCACCATACGACCCGCATGTCACCTCCCTGACAGTCACATACGGCCCACATGTCACCTCCCTGACAGTCACATACGATCCACATGTCACCTCCCTGACAGTCACATACGGTCAGCGTGTCACCTCCCTGACAGTCACATACGACCCACATGTCACCTCCCTGACACTCACATACGACCCGCATGTCACCTCCCTGACAGTCACATATGGCCCACATGTCACCTCCCTGACAGTCACATACGACCCTCATGTCACCTCCCTGACAGTCACATAAGGTCAGCGTGTCACCTCCCTGACAGTCACATACGACCCACATGTCACCTCCCTGACAGTCACATACGGTCAGCGTGTCACCTCCCTGACAGTCAC
>NC_022019.1:33003913-33008855 GCF_000317375.1 Microtus ochrogaster
GCAGGCGGATCTCTGTGAGTTCGAGACCAGCCTGGTCTACAAGAGCTAGTTCCAGGACAGGCTCCAAAACCAGAGAAACCCTGTCTCGAAAAACAAAACAAAACAAAACAAAACAAAACAAAACAAAACAAAACAAAAAAAAGAAAGAAAGCCCGAACCTCCTCCCACAAACAAGCTTGTGGGCAGGCGTCCCTCAGCTCACTCTTCCTGCAGGGAAGCTGCTTTCTCAACTAGGGATGAGTGGAGCAGCCCTGGGTCTCTTCCTTCATGGCTTCATGACTGGACTGGTTTGACTGAGCTCCCATCTCTCTTGTTTCCCAGTCTTTAGGTTTGTTTTCCCACCCCCCTCCTCCACCCTACCCAGTGTCCGCCCCACTGTGCAATGGGTGCCCAGGGAAGCAACCCTGCTGCCACCCCAATTCTTCCTGAAAAACAAAACCCAGTGACGATGTCCTTGCCCCTCAGACCTCTCAAAGGGCCACCTCCCACAGCTGCCCACAGCTCCCTCTTTCCTCCTGAACCTGCCCACCAAGGAAACCAAATACTCTCCTGATACACAGGGGCACTGGGACAGTTTCTGTCATCCCAAGACTACCAGGGACTTAACAGCCGAGCAGTTAAAGGCCAAGAAGATACAGAAAGATGAGCACCCCATTTCTGTCCCGCTTCCTCCTGGACCAGGCAGGGCACTGCCCAGGCACAGGGCCCAGCAGAGCAGCTGCACCTGAGAACACCTAGGGTCCAAAGAACCAGCATCTCCTCGCTCCACTCTCGCCCCACCAGGAAGAGGGCTAACCTGTCTCAGTAATCAGAAGGTGAGCAAGCAGAGTGGCCACTCGGCTGCCCCGAAAGCTGGCAGCGCCCTCTCCACAGCCGCACTCACTACCTCTCAATCCCCCAACGCCACACAAGGGCCACCCTGCCAAGCTGAGCTGGAAGGTAGCCTGGGCCTGGAGCAGGGACTCACCCCATAGGGGGACGGGGCACACAGACCACCATGAGTTCAAGGCCAGCCTGTGCTGCAAGGGTTCCAGGCAGGAGATAGGAGACGTGTTCTCTCTCTCTCTCTCTCTCTCTCTCTCTCTCTCTCTCTCTCTCACCCCTCCCTCAGTAACTCAAACCTCACAGTTCGTGTGATCCAGAGATAATGAAATGGAAACACTCTGAAGTTCACTAAGCAAATACCAGTCACGCCAGCACCCACAAACGCCTGGAAATAACCTGGTGAAACCAAACTGGCCCAATTAACCAGATCAAACGGTTGAAAGCAAAACGAAACCTGAAAATGACTCATCTTTCCCAGAGGCCTCAGTCGCGGTGAGGAAGTCTGCAGAGCCTGTGCTGGACTTCTCAGGAGGACCACTGACCTCAGACCTCATAAAAAAATGTTCCTAGTGGGACGTGAACGCCAGAAAACACACACGCAGGTCAACGGCGACAACAAAGTTTATAGAATAATTTTTACGGTAACTTCCATGTAAACCATCAGTGACTCTCTTCTCAGGGAAATAAGATCACTACTCAATAATCTGCTTACTAAGTCAACTTAGGAGTCAAAAATTATTCTTAAAGTACCAAAGTATATACAGTGAGGAGCTTCCCTGCCACCACAGCCCCCAAGCTGCCAACCACAGGACTGTCAAGTTACCGTGGTGTCTTGCATCCCTCAGAGAAATGGTCCACGCATGTACAGGCGTGTGCACACACACTGTAAAATTCCCCTGTTAACAAAATGCTAACACCCTACTCACGGGGAAAGGATCTCTAGAAACCATGAAGGGTTTGTGTCCCTTGCCATAACTAGTCCTAGCCCTACAGACACCATCAGGGGGTTTGTGTCTTTTGTCATAACTAGTCCTAGCCCTACAGACAGCATAGATTAGTCTGAGACCAATCAGGAGTCACTGAAGAACTCACATAACCATCATTCTCCCATAAGAACTGATCAGAAAATCCAGCTCAATTTTAACAGGTAGCTGACCAATGACTACACTTGCAGACAGTATAAACCACAGCCTCCAGCAATGTCCAAATGCTCACCCTGCCTGCACTACACAGGGCATTCGCATTGCTGCCAGTTAGCTGGCAGGTTGATGTTTTAAGGTGAAGTCACAGCTCACTAATATTGTTCTGGAACTTAGAACCCTCCCACCTTAGCTCCCCCAAAGTGTTAACTTCACGCCCCTGGGGTGGATTGAAAGTGCTCAAAGGGAGGGGCACCATCAGGAGATCAACAGGTGGCCTTGTTAGAGAGGATATGGCCTTGTTGGAAGTATGTCACTGTGGGGGCGGGCTTTGAGGTCTTGCCTGTGCTCAAGCTACTCCCAGAGAGACAGACCACTTCCTGTTGCCCGTGCAAGATGCAGAACTCTCAGCTCCCTCTCCACCACCATGATGATAATGGACTAACTCCTGAAACTGTAAAACACCCCAGTTACATGTTTTTTCTTTATAAGAGTGCCTCCTCACAGCAACAGAAACCCTAATACATGCCCCCACCTCACCCTCTGAAATCCTAATATGATAGGCACTTAGAAGTTATTTATGTTTTAAAAAATAAAAATAAAAACAAAAAATTACCTCACTGTCTACAAGGTAATTAGAAGCAGATGACCTGGCATTTCTTCCTCCATTTTATGTGTGTCTGTGACAGTGTGGCACAGGAGAAGGTATCTTAGAGACACTTCCCCCGGTCATGTGTGTCTGTGACAGTGTGGAACAGGAGAAGGTATCTTAGAATAGATAACCCCCCCCCCACACACACACACCCCATGCTTATGAGGAGGAGCCTGTCTGACAGGAAGAGATCCACAGACTATTCATCAGGCCACCTTGCAAGACACCATGGAGTTAAGACAGTGGCAGAGCCTGTGACGGGTGAGGCCACACCCCTGACAAGACTGCTCAGTTGTGTGTACCTCTCGCCTTCCCTTAAATCTTAACACGTCAGTTCCCAGGTTCAAAGGCAGACATGAGGCAAAGGGGCTGGGAGTCACTGCCCTTTCTCCACCTCTCACTACTGTGTCTTTAGTTGATTCATGGGACCAGGGCATGAAACCCAGACTTCTGGGGCTGACACAGCCCAGACTTTGACCTGAAAACCCAGGAAACTCAGCCTATTTTGTCATGTTTCTGCTTGATTCAATTCAAGGAAATCACTCATCTCAAAGCCAGTGACACCTGTCCTACCCCATCTCCCTGTCTGTCCAGAAGAAGAAAAGACTGCCTGCCCGCTGACCTGTGACGGGAGCCTGTACTCTAGAACGAAGTCCGTTCTCCTTAGGACAAGGCTGCTCCCCTCAGAGACAACATGATAACTTCTGGACTATTTTGCAGAACTAGATCTGAGGTGAAGATCAACCAGAGTTCTTAATCACACATCCTCCTTGCCCTTGGCCCCAGTTCTTCCTTCTTTTAAACCTAAAGCACAGGACAGAACCCCAAAGGTTAACTTTGGGTCACTGGACCTCTTTATCTGGCATTCACTGTTACTTTCTTGTTCTGGTTCGGGGGGGCGGGGGGGGGCGCTGAGACTGGGCCCGCTGAACACAGTGAGCTGGGCCTAGCTACACTAACCCCCAGAACATGGCTGCATTTGGAAACAGCATCTTTGAAAGGGGAGGATGAAGTAACAATGAGAGTACCAGGGTGGCAGTGATTCAGTCTGCACGGTGTCGCTAGAAAAGTCCATGAGGACACAGCACAAAGTGCAGATCTCACAAGGACAGGAGGAGAAGCAAACAAACCCACATCCAGCCTCCAGAACGATGGTGGTGTGGGATTCCTTCTGTACATGTGTTGCTGTTGTTATGAATAAAGCTGTTTTGGCCAGTTGCTCAGCAGAGTAAAGCTATACAGAAATCCAAACAGAGACACACAGAGAGAGTAGGCGGGGTTGAGGAGATGCCATGTAGCCACTGAAGGAGAAAGATGTCAAACATTACCAGTAGGCCACAGTGATAGACAGATTAACAGAAATGGGCTAATTTACGATGTAAGAGCTAGCTAGGAACACGTCTGAGCCATGGCCAAACAGTGTTGTAATTACTAGTTTCTGTGTGATTATTTGGGTCTGGGCGGCTGGGAAACAAAACACGGTCTCCGTTTACACCATGGGGTGAGGTTTGTGGAACACGCTGACCATCCATTACTAGAAAGGGCTCGAGGTCAGATGTGTGTGGGATTTGTGGAGCAGATCTTACAGAAGAGGCCCAGCCTGAACACACTTCATCTAACATTGTGCACACATCGCACACACACAATCTGACGGGGTTTTCATTGTACTTTGGATGCACCTGTATTCTGACTGACACTCATCAGAATTCTCTAAGCCAAACTTTGCAGGCGGCACTCAGTGGTGTCACCATACATTCCTGACTGTGAAGCACCTCCGATTTCCAATTTTGGCAATTAGGACTGCTCACTGTGTACTCTGATGTAGCAGCCCACAAACTAAGACGAGTATTAATCACTGATTACTCTGTGGGGGGTTGGGGGCAGCTCAGAAATGTTTGTGCTCTCTTAATGTACAGTGGAACTTCTTACACAAACCAATCAAGTCTATACCGGCTCCAGGGATGAGCCAGATGGGGAAAACAAGATAATGAAAAAAAGACAGACACACGGACAGAGAAAAGCTGAGGTCAAGTGGGCTGAGCTCTCGGATAGAGAAACCTCAGTTTTAAAACAGTTTATTATATACAGTTGAACAGGAAGACAGTTATCACACACAAGTTAAACAAGGAGACAGGGTTACTACATACAACTGAACAGAGTGGGGGTTATCACACACAGTTAAACAAGGAGGTGGGGTTATCACACACAGTTAAAAAAGGAGACGGGGTTATCACACAGCTAAACAAGGAGGTGGGGTTATCACACACAGTTAAACAAGGAGGCGGGGTTATCACACAGTTAAACAAGGAGGCGGGGTTATCACACA
>NC_022019.1:33009090-33041164 GCF_000317375.1 Microtus ochrogaster
TCACACAGTTAAACAAGGAGGTGGGCTATCACAGATTAAACAAGGAGGTGGGGTTACCACACACAGTTAAACAAGGAGGCGGGGTTATCACACAGATTAAACAAGGAGGCAGGGTTATCACACAGTTAAACAAGAGGCGGGGCCATCACACACAAATAAACAGGGGATAAGGTTATTACATACTGATAAACAAACACTCTTAACCACTGAGCCACCTCCTACCTCTCAAGTTTGGCTTAGCTTGTTTTAGAATTGAGAGTTTTGTCTATTTCTCCAGATGCTTTTGTGTTTTTGAAAGAAAGGCTCACCTTGCCTAGGAAGACCTCAAACTGTGTGGCTGGTGATGACTCTGAACTCCTGGGATTACAGTCTAGTACTGCCTACTTAACACATTGCCCAGGGACCACTAGGGCATTGAAAACCTAGCAGGGAGCCTCTGGGGAGTCTTAGGCAAAGGGCCTTGTCCTGCCATCCACTCGGTATATCCCTAACAGATGCCGTCCAGCCTCCAGCCTGAGCACGGCGTGAGCACGGCGTGGGACCCCCTAGAACTAAGCCTTCTCTTCAGCAGTCGCCACTGTGTAATAGTTAATATTCGACTCCCTACCACACACCAGGTCCCAGGAGCCAGAGAGCGTGCGGCATCACTGCTCGGCACAGTGTTTAGATCCCACACTGAGGTTTACATATGCAAAACATGAATGTGTTGGAACAAAAAGAACTACAAAGTTCATTAATATTTAAGTTATAGGTAATATCACCCTGAAAACAGCTGCATTTCTGTAAAATATTTAGCCTAAGTGGGGTTTTATTTCGATTCAGTCTTTTAGATAAAAACTCCAAGCAGAACTGCCACATGTCTCCAGGGACCTTCTTCAATTACACTAGCACAGTGTGTTCAGGAGAGAAATAATTCTGGGCCCAGCCTCAGAGACAGCACAGTTTATAAACTCCTTGGCACTGAGCCTGCCCCATAGCTGACGGTGAAGTAAGCATTCCCTCGTGATCTCAAAGCAAGATCCCCACGCTGCTTTTAGTCCACCAGGAGCAAGTGAGGGTCTTTGCTTTGTGACATCACGGATTCCACAAGCCGTTCTGATTTTCTCCAGGACGAGGGTAACTGCTTTCGTCTGAAATTTACTACGCAGAAAACCACCATGTTTGTACAACCATGGCAGCTGTGCCAGACAAACTGGAATGCAGCTTATGGTGGAGAAGACTGACTGCTGCACAGGGAGGGCGGGGTCCCCTGGTCGCCCACACAGAGAAGGGGCCCTGACTGCTGCACAGGGAGGGCGGGGTCCCCTGGTCAGTTTTAAGCAGCTGAGTGCACAGTAACACAGGGGAGCCAGCTCATCCTCCTCTCCAGGCCACACAGCCCATGTGCAAGAGAGAACTGCTCTGATGCTCACTGCAGGCACAGGATGTGTTCCTCTGGCGGCTGGCTCCCATCTCTTGACTCCGCCCTTTGCTCTCCCTGATCTCCATTTAGCTTTCCCGCCTAGCCTTATTCTGCCTGGCTATAGGTAAACTCAGTTTTATTATAACCACTAAGAGGAATATATATTCACAGTCTACAGAAGGACTATGTGCATACAAGTGTACTTGCTCAACAGCAGACAGGTCAGAACAACAGACAAGAACTGGGCCTACTTAGCAGAAAGTGCTGCCTGCTGGGATATCTGGCTGGCCTTCTCCTTATCTCTGAGGCAGGGTGTCTCACCGAAAGGTGGAGCTCAACTGGCCTAAGCTGACAGATGCTCAAGGACCTCGCCCAGCACACAGCACTGCCCAGCACACAGCCTCCGCACAGCCAGCTTCTCAGAGGTTAGCCCTCTGGACTCGGGTATCAATTATTAGATACTCTCTTAAGCTACTTCCTAAGAGAGAAGGGGACAAATGACCATCAGTTTACTGCCACTGCTGTGGTTAAAGCCTGAACAAAAGAACAGAGGAGCAAATGATCAAAGCAAGCCCTGCCTATCAGAACCAGCCTGTACTGCTCTAAGGTGTGCCTGGGGACAGTGTGCCCTGCAGCCTCAAGAATCAAGGCAAGAGCAGTCTGGTGACTTGCTGGACTGCAGCACAAGGCAAGCTCTCAACCTTGAAGACTGTGGCGCTGCGTGAGGTCACCGACTAAGAGGGTGGCATCCTATGAGCTGGAATGGAGACGCTGAGAACATGCTGATGAAGGTCAGCATGCAAACCCTGCGGCGTTCCAGTGGGAGTGAGGAGGCCTACCGGAGGAGCCCTGAGACCGGGAAGAGAATTCGGTCAGCGCACCCCTCCAGCTGTCTCCCCTGGGCAGTGAGCTCACCGAGAGGACTGGGAGAGAGGGAGAAGCCGCCAGGCATGCGGAGAGGTCCTGTGGCTGTGGCCAGTTTCCCTTCTATCTCCATTGGGAGATGTTCCTAGCAGTTTCCCTGAAAGCAGCTACAAGTAAGGACCTCGCATCCTCGACCCGTTCACCCCCGCAAAGTCTTTATTACTTTCCCTGACGCGCCGTAACTGCACGCATTCACGGAGCAGTGTGGCATCTCAAGGCACACGCAGTTCAAACTGGTGACACCGAGGTAACTGGTATTTCACCTCACTCTGCATCACTCCCTCAGGTTGGTTCAAAATCTTCTCCGCGAGCAATGCAGAAAACACCAACTAACTGTGGCCAACCACAGCTCCCCCCTACACCGAGACACCGGGAGTTTCTCCCCACCCACCCCTCACCAAGCTCCGGCAGTCACTACTCTTGAGCCTGCCCTTTAAGGTCTGCTCTGTGAAGCAGGTCCCTGTGGACTGATGTGTGGACCCAATGTTCGCAACCTCCTGTTTGCAGGCTCCACGTGTGTTCTCAGTTAGAGTGATCACCCTGTTCTCACCAATCCTTGGACGTAAGACCAGCTGGTTCACTGAGGCCTAGCTCATTCGCAAAGACGATTCGCACCTGCAGTGCCAGCTCTGGAGAGACTGAGGCAGAAAACCCGGGGTCCAAAATGAAGGTTTAAAAATAAAACGAAAGCACGGGTGAGGCAGACCAAACGTGAGGCTCCGCGAGCTGCTGCAGAAGCTGTCTCCCCAGGACCTGAGGCCAAGCGAGGTGCTGAACCTGTGAGCCTGCCAAGAGTGTAGGTAGTAGAGCCAGGGAAGGCAATAAGCAGGACTAGGTGGATGTGAGAGGTCACCCTGCCAGACCTAAGGGCAAAGGTTATGACCACTCTGAAAGCACTGTATCACATGACTCCCTAATTCCAAGCTAACGCAGGGAAAGTAAGCCCCCACACCCAAGGTCAGAGAAAACTCAGAAATGTCTGCACACAGATTCAACACAAGTCTAACAGAAAAGCTTCACAGTGACAGACACCCAGATGTCAGTCAGCGTTCACCTCCTGGGGTTTCTCGAGTGCTAGACAGCTCTACCTCCCCTGTGTAGAATATACACAAACCTCACAGCATCCCCACCCTGGAAACAACTATATTTTACCCTAAGAAAATTTCAGTAGCTGTCTTAGTAATGTTTCATGGCCCTTTGTCCTGTCAGCCACATTTTAAATCATTTTCCAGAGGTGGGTGGCAATAGGCACCTGTCACCCCAACGTTTGAAAGCAAGGGGAACCTAGAGTTCAAGACCCTGTCTCCAATGGCAGACAAACCATACATTCAAGGAACCTCTTCAAACTACCACAAAGCTCCAAGAGCACGCCATCTCAGAGGTCGTGGGGAGAGCTCAAGCCCCTTAGATTATACAACACAATATGATATAATAGTCTCTTATATGCGCTAAAACCATAGCTAGACAACCTGACAGGCATCAATGTAAACACTACACACGTGTATCGTTGAAGGGTCTGTAAAGTGTGTACACTCCCACACTGTTAGCTACCACCCAAGATTGAAAAGATGGATCCGGGGGTTGGCAGCAGACAGACAGGAGAGAGCCACCTGTTGGTGCTACGCTGGCCTCACCAAACTGGGCTCCTAACCAGGCTTCCAGTCTCCCCGACGGCTCAAGTGCTCAGGCTAGAGACCACTCTAAGAGTGATCCAGAACCTGGACGTTGACAGCTCCAGGGAGAAGGGAGTGACACACTAAATCCTTCAGGAATGCTGCACACCGAGCCTTCCTTAGAGCCTGGCAAGCTCTCGAGAACATGCTATCAAGCCTGCTAGCCCAGACACGCAAAACTTACTGCATCGGGCAGCACCTACTGCTTCTCCTCTGAAGCACTGTAGCACCAAAGGCAGCCCAGAGCTTCCAGCCAGCGCCCACTCCAGGCCAGAGCCAGCTGCCTCCAGGAGACAGTGTCAGGTGCTGGGCCTAGCTCAGCACAGCTATGTACATAAGCCACACGCCACGTCACTCCAGAAACTCCACAGGGCAACACACCCAGAGTGAGTTTGTACAGGGTCTTTCTCAAGAGTCCAGTCTGGATTCACACATGTGATCTTCCTGCCCATCTCCAGTCTCCAGAGTCTTGGAATACCACAAGCACGGCTACATACAACTACATACAACGCACACACCACGCACGCACCTAGACCTCTAAAGTTCATCCCGATGTCCTCCAGTGGCCACCCTTCCTCTCCGCACACAGTGACATCACATCAGACTCACCCACACAGTCTTCCTAAGACCAACTGAAAGGAAGGAGAGGACGCTGCCACTGTTAGATCCCGTCACTCGCACCCCATGCGATTTCAAACTCAAGCCTCTAACTCACCAAAGTGACGAGAAAGAGTTCCACTTTCAGGACCTGGGGATGCGGCTAGCTGAGCTCACTGTGGCCCTGATCAGCAGCAGCCTCGCGCCTACATCACCGCCCTGGGAACTAGCGTCACCTCCCCACCCCCCACCCGGTAGAGTCAGTTCAGTTTCCTTCTTTTTTGTTTTTGTTTTCCGAGACAAGGTCTCTCTGAGACAAGGTCTCTCTGGCGCAACAGTCCTGGCGTCCTGGAACTCTCTCTGCAGACCAGGAAACTAGCCCTGACCTTTCCCCTCCTGCCCCAGATGTGACCTTTTGCATTGTTCACCAAGCACAACTGACCGCCCTTGCCCCCACTGACCGCCCTTGCCCCCCCTAGCATTCAGAGCCCACATTGAGGTGGCCTGTCTTTGCTTCACTATACCTAAGAGGTTCTGGGAGCAAGGCCACTTCATGTTCTCTCTGCATGGTAGCCACATGTAACCCTGAGGCAGGGCCTGACAGCCATCCAAGGGCCAAGGGTCACAAGAGGACCGCCTCAGGATCCAAACACACAGACATCGGACATCGTGCACAGCTCTAACTACCAGGAGGGAGCTTTCTTCACACAGAAAATTCTCCTGGCAGTTTTCAGAAAGCAAATGCCTAGAAGGACTGCCTGCGGGACAGGGCCACAAGCTACACCCACAGTTCACACACCCCCTCCACACGGGCGAGCTGTGACTTCCCCTGGCCCTTTAAACCTGGTGCAGTGACTCCAGTCCCAAAATGTCAAATCATTTCTCGTGTACCAATATTAAAACAGTATCTTATTTCTTCCACTCCAGTAAAACATGGTGGGATTCTGTCTTTAGAAATAAGAGTAAGAAAGCCTGGGCTTTGATGAGACTTACTAGGTGTAGATTTCTGTATCTGAACCAAGGCGCACACATTAGTGAGCAGCCATCAGGATCCCTAAATGTGCTGGAACTGGGACAAAACCAGGGGTCGGCTCTCTGAAAAGCAGCTAGAAGAAGGTCCGAATGAAGGGAAATATCTGTCCGGTTCTAACAGGACCTAATGTTCCTCTGATTGTAACACAGTACAGGCAAGGCAGAGAGCCACAGTGTGTGCTATGGGTGTCTCCCTAGAGAGTGTCTTAGGGTTTGTTTGTATTGCTGTGATAAAACCATGACCAAAAGCAACTTTGTGTGTGTTTGGGGGGGTGGGGGTGTCATCTCATCTTACAGCTGGCAGTCCAGCATTCAGGGAAGTCAGGGCAGGAGCCTGGAAGCAGGGACTGAAGCAGAGGCGTTGAAGGAGTGCCACTTACTGGCTTGCTCCTCATGGATTCCTCAGCCTGCTTTTTTACAGCATCCAAGACCAATGGCACAGAGGTGGTGCTGTCTGTAGTGAGCTGGACCCTCCTACACCAATCAAATGCCCAACTGCCATGGACCAATCTGACAGAGGCATTTCCTCAAACTGAAGTTACCTCTTCCAAAATGGCTCTACCATGTGCCAAGCTGACATAAGACTAGCCAGCACACAGGCTACACACAGAAGCTAAATGCATTCTGTTGTGCTAATTCAGAATATCTAAGGTCAAGAAAGTGGCCATGTACTATGCTGGAGGAGATAGTCCAGACCTGGACAGACAGACAGCCATCACAGACACTGGCCACTCACACCAACGTCTTTCTGTCTCTTTCCTGGGCAGTATAAAGACTGGTTTCTCATTTCCTCTAGGGCAGGCAGTGAGGGAGGAAACCTGGGAGCTGGCACATCTCTTTTCCTCTCCTGTCAGGAAGATGATGGGCATTCAGACCGAGCATGCTTACCAAAAGCAATCCTCAATCTTTCAAACCAAGAAGTGTGTTCTGCTGGGAGAAGCTCCCTCAGTACTACAAAAACATTGGTCTCGGCTCTATAAAACACCCAAGGAGGCCATGGAGGACAGCTATATAGAGAAGAACTGTCCTTTAAATGGTAACGTCTCCATCCAAGGTCGAACCCCATCTGGTGCCGTAACCCAGACGAAGATACAGACGCCCACTGTCATCAGCTGGGAATATCTTACATCCACAAGTACAATGGCTTTGAGAAGTACCACAAGAGCATGTCTGTGCACCTGTTCCCATTTCAGGGATGTGCAGATGGCCACACTGTCACCATGGGAGCGTGCCGGCCCCTGCGCTTTGATGTGCTCAAGGCCACCAAGGAGCAGTTTCACAAGTTCTGAGAGGACTCTGGCCAACTTTCATAAATAAAGTTGTTTCTCAACTTTTTTTTTAAAAGAGAGAATATGGCAGAGAAATGCCACTCTAAAGCAAGGTGTGGATTGCACCCAGCACACTGACCCTTCACCAGAATAGGTCCTTCCCAGAACTCCTCGGGGACCTTTTCAGTATTAACTTCAGTGAATCTTGTGGGTAAAACACCTTAACAACTTTTAGGAACTGATTTTCAAAAAAAAAAAAAAAAAAAATTAAAACCCTCACTGTAAACTCAGGATCTGAACCCAAAATGAGATAATGACCCCATGTGGGAAGTGTCCTTAATAGTGACACTCTGACAAGAAAACACAGCCAGTGAAAATGACCAGGGTCTCACGTGTGACCTGCTTTAGAACTGGGATGATGGCAGAGACCAGGGAAATGTTTCTAAAAGAGCCGGACAACCCACTTCAGCACACTAACAACGAGCTCTTAGACATGAATTCCGAGTCGTGTGGCTGAGGTAAGCCTAATCCTCTAGCAGTGGGCAGCGGAGAGGCTGCCTGTCGGTGGAGCACCTGCAGAGGATCAGAGCAGAGACCCTCAACACAGAGATCTGGTAGGCTAGCCAACACCACCAAATACAGCAGCAGGATCCTCTGTACCCCAACCACACCGACCATTGACAACTCCACAGCAGCCCCTGGTCCTGCCTCCGCACACCCCGTCCCATTAGTCCTCGTACAGTGGCCCGGGGAGGAGGAGGCAGAGGCACCTGGTTAATATCTAAGCTGATTTACTTTTCCCCAAATTAAATACCTGCACAGCAGTGAATTCGGTTGAAATGGTATGTCGTCACTTTTCAGACCTTCCCATGCCTTACGTATTCACCTAAGGGGAGAGCTTGGATGCTGTGCTGTCTTTCCCCTTATGCTACTGTGCTGCTTTGCCTAACAAAGAGCTGAATGGCCAACAGCTTGGCAGAAAGGAAGGCTATATGGGGTTGTGGGCAGAGAGAATAAATAGGAGGAGAAATCTGGGAGGAGAGGGAGAGAGGACATCAAAGGTACAGAGCCCAGAGGAAGGTGAGAGCCCAGAGGCAAAGGTAGACGGGATAACTTAAGACAAGCTGGCTAGAAAGAAGCTAAAGTTGGACATTCGTAAGTAAGAATAAACCTGTGTATTTATCTGGGAGCTTGGTGGCAGCTCTCCTCACCCCCACCCCCCAAAAGAGAGTAAAAGAAACCAACTCCACAGGTCTTCTGTCTAGGGAATGTATTGCCCACAGTCCCGCTGAGCCCATGTCTGCAGGCCAACCTGATGTAGAGGGGCCTCAGTGAGGATCTGGGGTGAACCGTGTCAAGCTGACAACTAAAACCAACAGTCTCAATGGCCATAATTTTAACCTTGGAAGAAAAAAAATATTCTACAGTTCTATGACTTAAGTATAGATGTTCTGGTGTATGAGAAGCCCTAGATTCAATCCCCAGGAAAAAGAAGAGAAGGGAGATTGTTTCACTTTAAGCAAAAATTCCATTTGTTCCTGACCCTATCTCCAAAATTTCCTAACTTCAGATAAGTATTTGCTAAAATATAAGCTAACTGGATTAGTAATAAAGAATGGAAAAAAAAAAAAAAACAAGCCAAAGTTTTACAGCCACCCATAACCATCCAGCTGCAAATATCCAAATTCTGTAAGACTCTTCCACACCTCACAGCAACCTCCGTGAGATCAACCAGGGTCGTCTAAGGCTGCACAGGCCTGGGCATTCCCCAGCCGCCTGTCCAGGGCCTGAACACAGGAGTCGCCCTGGGCTCTCTCAGTGATGGATGGATGACCCTAGGAGATCCACCATGAGAGTTTCTATTCAGGGTCAAATCACATGAATGCAGCGGTTCCCAACCCTAAGGCTGCAGCCCTTAATATAGTTCCTCATGCTGCGGTGACCCCAACCATATGATTATTTCCAATGCTACTTCACAATTGTAATTTTGCTGTAGTGATCCTAATGTAAATATCTGTGTTTTCCGATGGTCACAGGCGACCAAAGGGGTTGAGACCCACATTATATTACTACTAATACAACTTCACCACTCAAAGAATGGGGGAAGGCCAGGGACCCTCCGTCATGTTCCACTACTGTCCCTTCTGCTTGACCTGATTATTGATTCACCTGGCTTCTTACAAGCTGAGGGGTAGACACATTAGCTACTCCGCTACCTCATCAACACCATCAACTCTCTGCAGCATAAAAATAGCACCGCCGCCGTAGGGCACAGCCGACAACTTAATTATGAAGACACACGGGCTAGGGTGGCAGGAGGTTCTGTGGCCACTCGCAGCCACCCTATGAGTGATCAGTGGCTACTGTCATAAATTAATCAACAGTTTCAACAAAGCCCCCTCAGCTTCTTCTCTGAAACAGAATGTCAACACCAACTGCTTTCACCAAAAATAAAATCTGGTGAGTGGCATTTTCAATGATAGTGGTGCCATCAAAGCCACTTATTTTGAACGCAAAGGTCAAAGACTCTCTCCTTGCTCTGGAAACCTGCTGTGTTATCAGAGTCCTCCACATCCACGTCCACTCCCCCGCTCAGCCCAGTGCGGCACAAGGGGAAGCAGCGTTATTTTTAAGCCTTACCTTCAGATAGGATCCATAGTATTTGGTTACATATGGGCTGTCGCACTGACTCAGCACTGTGATCTCTTGTTGAATGTCCTCTATCTCATCTTCAGCTTCTTCCAGATCAATGATCTTTATGGCAACCACTTTCTGAGTCCGATTGTCAATGCCTTTGAACACCTCACCGAAAGAGCCCTTTCCAATTTTCTCCAGCTTGGTAAAAAGCTCCTCTGGATCCGCTTTGAGGTTCTGCGGAAGAGAAGGAAGGAGATGTCAGAATTCCCAGAGTCACAGTGGGTCCCTACAATGGTGTGTGTTCCCAGGGCCACAGCTGAACCCTCACTCTACCCTGAATGGTGTGAACAGGGCCTGGAGGGACGAGGAGGACCAGGCTGCTGCAACTACGCTCTCCAGGGTCAGGATCTAGGCCTGGATCATGTCTACCAGTGCAGGTTAAACAAACACAGCAAGTGTGGGACAAGAACAACGCAAACTTTGAATAAAGAAGACAAAGCCTGAAATCTATACTGAAATGTACCAGGGTAAGTATTTAGCTACTTTAAAAACATGATCCTGGGCCGGCACTGATCTGCAGTAGAAGGCTGCGTAGTATTGTGAATCCCTGGGTTCAGGAGGCAAGGGAGGGAAGAGGTGAGAAGTTAGTCTTCTCCAAGGGAAAAAAAAAAAAAAAACAAAACATTTTTTTCTCAACCCATCTCCAGCATGTCCTAACACAGAAGAACATTCGCTGAACTACAGGTGGATCAGCTCTCACCTAACCGGGGGGAGGAGGGGACAACACCACAGTCTAATTCTAACAGACTCTTTCCACCCCAAATAAATACAGCCCTACTTGTCCCTTACAGCTATTCTCTTCACCAGAATTACAGCCAGATCCCACTGCCCACAAGCACGTAACCACTGAAATACATTTAGAGCACTTGAGCATGAATCAGCCTGAAGGTGCCACTACATGCAGCACCCATGTCCTAACAAGAATCTGGATGCTGGGTCCCAACACCCACACAGCCCTGTCCCAGGGCTCTCAGCAGGGGCAGTCACATCTGGAAATAGTGTGGGGCGTTCTGTGTCAAACAGGGGACAAGACACAGTCCTGCCCAGAGCAAAATACCAGTGACACCCAAAACCTGTAACTCCCAAGGACGTGAGAAGCCCCAAAGCCAGTCTGGTAAACACATTTTCCCACTGAAAGAAGAGGATGCCGGCTGATCCTTAAAAGTCTATTATTAATCCTTCAAAGAAATCGCATGGGGGGGGGGCAAGAAAGAGAGCAAGGAGGGGGGCAGAGAAGGAGGCACGAAAGAAGGTTATCACTGAGCAGTGACAAGGTAGGTCAAAGGCACAGGACATGCCAACACCAGCAACACAATGACAATGACCTTGCTGTCACTGGGTGCCAGCCACTCACACGCTTTCGGAGCTGAAGTTCCAAACATCTGCTTAAAACAGTGTGTAACTTGGGAGCCTCGCTGAGCTACACCGTATAACAAGAACCAGGCACTGATAATCACATGGAGGCAGAGGGTGTCTACATGCTGGACATGGTACACACGAAGTGAAATGTGCTGTGGAGTTCCACAGAACACATGGAGAAAGGCTGTCACTCAGCACAATGGAAGGGGCTGCCCTGTCACACACAGGCTCACAGGAAGCTAAATGCACTCAACCCCATTCACCTTCCTTTGCACTTGAAACTCAGCACTCTGCGGCTTAGCGGGGTGACAGACAGAGCAGCCCTGACCTGAGCAGCTGCCCTTTCCAGTCCTGCCACTCACGACTTTCTCCAAGAAGTCTGAGAAAGTGCTCGGACCTGAGGGTAGGCTCCCGAAGTGGGGGCTGTTTTGAAAGCTGGTAGAAAACTTTAAATTTTCCTCCATTTTTAAACTTGCCAGGTTTACTAGGCAAGCACTCTTCAAAATCATTTCTGGAAATATCCCCAAAGGAGGCTGGAGAACGTGGATGGGGCAGCATGTTGCATCAACTCAGCTGGTACCCACATCACACAGGGAGCCAGGACCAAAGACCTGGGTGGGGGCATCCATGTCCTTCCTCCAACAGCCGGGCAGCCCCAAGCCTCTTACCTCCTTCCCTCCAGGGTGCAGTGGAGTGGCCTTCCTTTTCTTCAAGGCTGACACTAATCTCGGGACTTTGGAATCCATCTCTGTGCAAAGGTTCACCAGCAGCCCTTCGGGCAGCTCTCCTTCCCACTATCCCTGTCTACTGGCTCCTTGCCCCGGGCAGCACGCTCAGGTTCCTCCCACTTCGGACAGACGAGAAGCACCCCATTCGGCCTCATCAGTTCCCCCACTTCACATGCTTCTCTGCTGAAGGTTCCTGACCGCACTCTGCGCCCGCCAGCCTGCCCTGGCCACGCAGTCTGGCAAGCTGGTCACCAATGATGCAGCA
Source organism: Microtus ochrogaster (assembly GCF_000317375.1). Taxonomy (NCBI): domain Eukaryota; kingdom Metazoa; phylum Chordata; class Mammalia; order Rodentia; family Cricetidae; genus Microtus; species Microtus ochrogaster. The sequence continues at coordinate 33,021,036 of NC_022019.1, forward strand.
ACCTCCTTGGAGCTTCATCAGCCACTCCCTCTGCCCCTTGTAACCTGGCCTCCACGGCCTGCCCTCAGTCCAGGAAACCACCGAGACCTAACCCCATCCTTCCATTCTCTCTCTATTCCTTCTCCCAGGGATGTCAGCCAGTTCTGGGGCCCAGTGTGTGGGTTGGAGATTCCCCCACCCAGATGAACAGAATCACCTGGGACACTAATCACTCAACCTAGTGAGTTTTGGGGGAGCTGCATCCAATCCACTTTCTTAAGCATTCCAGAAGGTTCTGAGAACTCCTTTCCACCACAGTAGATGACAGGCCAACACCACACTGTCCGCTCCCACTCCTGCTACCAGTCTGAATGGGACGCTTCCTAGGTATGAGCTCTTCCCAGACACTGTCACTCACCCTACTGAACTGTCTTCCCACGACCCTCCTCTTCTGCACTGTCTTATGTTCTAGAATAAGCTGAGGAAGTTTGGAGGCCAGGCCTCATTCACCTCTATATCCAAGTAGCCACACCAAGGGTGGCATGAAACTGAGAGTAAATGGTCCCTGAGCAGTAAGAAAACCTGGTTCACGTAGACACCAACCAGACCCACATCAGAAATCACAGAATAACCTCTCTCTGAGACCGTCCCCTGACGCACTTAGAGAAGGGCTCCTGAGAAGGGCAAAGCCAGCCTGGGCACGCCAACTGCTGGCCTGCTGACTGCTCAATCCTCATGTGTAAACACTGATACTTCCTTTGCAGAGTTTTTTTTTAAAAAAAAAAAATAATAATAATAATAATTTACAGAAAACCCTTCCAACACCGAAGAGGCCAGTGGAAGCCACTGTTACTAGGTTCCCTGCCTAAGAATCCAGCCTGCCCTACACACATGGCGGCGAATGCAGCACCAGTGTCCTTGTACTCGGTGGAGCGACCTGGAGCCCTGACACGTGCATGAGCTCATTCCTGCCCAGCACCCACAGACGCAGAAACTGGAAGCTGCCTGGCTTGTCTGTTACTCCACAAAACAGTTAATACAGAGTGAGGATGGAAGCCGTAGAGGGACCATCTCTCACACCCATGCAGACCTTCCTGTCTCGCCACCGAGGGCTGAGATGACGGCACCTCAGGTCACAGACCCCTGAAGAGACAGAAGTTGCAGCCCGATGCAGTTTGGTGCTGAACCACAAGGGCACACTGTGCGTGTGTGTGGAACACAGCCCTTAGCAGCAGGAGGTACACTAGCAGAGTGCCCCAAGAAGTCACCAACCCCAGGCCTACAACCTCATGCACCTGTGTCTGCTATTCTAGCAAACACTGAACCATTACCCCAGAATCTGTGTCTACCTGGGATTTCTTCAAACCCTGAACAGCTGACAAGGTCAAATCTTACAGGACCACACAGTTCTCAACTGAAGCCTCTTGAGCACCTGCATCAACACAAAGAAGCCTGTTCTGGCCCCTGGAGCAGCTGCACAGGAACTCCAGCTAACCACAGCCACTAGCCACAGGGTACACAGGCGCATGCATACACCCACACTGAGAGACAGGTGGGAGAATGGTGTGCCGCTTGAGTAGGAATGGTCCCCATAGGTTTGCATATGGCAGAATACTAGGTCTCCAGTTAGTGGACCGGTTTGGGAAGGATCAGGAGGTGTGGTCTAGTTGGAGGAGGTGTGTCAGATGCAGGCAGGCTTTAACTCCTGCCACTCCCTGTGAGCTGTCCCTGCCACCATAGACTTTAGTCTCCTGGAGCTGTAAGCCCAAATAAGCTTGTGTGTGAGCTGCTGTATCACAGCGGTAGAAAAGAACTCGTGTGAGAGGCATACAACCACTACTGTGAACGCCGCCCAGTCCTGGGATGGCTTGTGGCTCAACAAAACAGTGTTAAGAGATAAACTGTAGTGTAAAGAGAACACTGTAGGGGAAATGTACTGGGGAGGGAGTTTCCTAAATGGAGAGGGGGGTTGGTTGTAATCTATCCCCCATTTTCCTTTCACCGGGTCTATGATGGTTTGGAAAGCAGATGTTTGTCCAATGTGACACCTCATATCTGCTCAAATGTGCCACTGAACACTGCCCTTGGCAAGGAGGGAGTCACCTAAGGTGAACAGAGCAGAGCTCCACAGACAGCCTTTCCCACAAGGTCAAGGCCCCGTACCCGGGCAATTCTTGAATAAGCTCATTACATGGCTGATGTCGTCCCCGGCCAGGAAAAAAGCAATGAGAAAGGTAACCCATCTGAAAAGGGAAGCTCAGGGTTTTACTGGCGGAATTTGTTCTCTGAGGAAAACACACCTCCTTGACAGGAGTGGGGGGGGGACAAGAAATGCCCAACCACCCTGAGAGTTTCCTTCGTAGAAAAGACTGGGCTGAGCTGAGAAGTCACATCCTCCAACCAGAAAACCTGCAGCTTCTCTGTCCCTGAAGGGAAGCAGAACCTGGCTGCAGGAGGCCCACTGGTCCCCAGGGCAGGAGTCAGGGGCCAGGAGGCTCAGCCTTCTCTAACATAGAGGAAGGTCAAGAGATACATACACGGACACACGCATGGCCCCTCTAGGGGGAAACGACCAGTCATGGTACCCAAGGTTCAGTCATCAGCACGGCTGCAGGCGGGAATCCCCAGTCCATGAGACATAAGGAACCAATGCTCTGAAAGGCAATGATGGTCCCACGGGCAAGGGCACCTAGTCCTGAGACCCTCACAGGCCTCAATCTCCTCCTGTAAGGAGGAGCTGGGATGTTGAAACAGGAGCAGAATGTTCCTCTGCCCCACCTCTCTCTCATACAACTAAGAGTGTAGACTGTGTGTCCTCCAATCAGGAAGCCTGGCATAACTGAAGGCAATGTCTGCAGACCAGAGGCATGTGCCATGGCTGGCGTGTGTCCCCCAAACCTCACACTGAAATGTGACTGACACTTAACAGTCGTAAGAGGTGTGGATGCAGGGGCTGCACTCTTGACGGGTTACAGTCATGAAGAAAACATGAACCAGGCAGACTCTTCTGTCTCTCCAGCATGCTCTGGGCCTTTCTGTCACAGGACACACAGCAGGCGCCCTGCCACTCTGGAAATGACAGCACGTCTATATTTCATGAATCTGAGGTAATCAGTTAAAGTAACTAAAGATGGATGACGACACTGATTTCTCTAAATCACAAAACCTTTGCCAGCTAAGAAGTTTGGGACTCGGGAGTCGGATGGAAACGCAGAGGGCACGTGCCTTGCGGCTCTGGTGGCCGTGTCGTCCTAACTTCAGAGACCAGGCCGTGTCTCTAGCTCTAACTTTCCAGCCTCCACACACTCAAACCTTATCTTGTTTCTTTCTAATCTGGACAGATTTAGAAAAGCTCCAGTTATTTATAATATTCAATCACATAAAGGTCAGAACTCTTAATAACTAACCAAAATAATCAGTTTGAGCCTGGGCTCTGAGAATACACCAAACTTTTCCCCACCATGCCCAGCTTCTTGAACCCTAAGAAGCCAGTGAAGGCACCCAGAAGAGCCTGGAGTCAACACCTTCACAGAAGCTCTTCAGTGGGTGCGGACAGCCTGGGCTCTCCCTATAAAAGCTGGTATGGACAACGGTCACGTACATAGAATGAATATACCGGGCTGTCGAGCTGGATCGGTGCCCTCACTGCTGAGAAGGCACAAGAGGCTCCAACAAAGACCCGCATCACCATGGACGTCTAAGGGAAAGGCCTGAGCCACCATGGACGTCTAAGGGAAAGACCTGCACCACCATGGAAGTCTAAAGGAAAGACCTGCACCACCATGGACGTCTAAGGCCTCTCTAAATCCAGATGCTCAGAAATGAGCCTTGAAGGAAAGATAAGTGGCCAACTCCCACATAAAATGTTTGCCACCTACGTCTCCTTTACTCTCAACTCTGCTTTTTGCGCACACACAAGAACCTTTTATTTCACTGTGAAAAGCTGTAAGTTCCATCCAAACGAGATGGTAATGAGCCTGTCTAGTTACTGTTCTATCTCTGTAGAGACACCATGACCAAGACACCCATTAAGGCAGGCACAGTTTCCTTGGGTCAGTCCACAACATCATGGGGGGGGGGGGGGGGAGCAGGCACTGGAGCAACAGCTGAGAGTTCACATCTTACTGGAAAGTTCAAGGCAAAGCAAGGGAGACCGGGCCTGGCAAAGGCTTTTGGAACCTGAGAGCCCACTGGGGTCCCAGTGACACCTCTCCTCCAGTAAGGCCACATCTCCTAAGCCTTCATGAACAGCCCATATCAGACCACACCAAAGCCTAGAGGGACGTTAGGACAACTCATAAAGACCAAGCTGCACTGGCTGTTATCCAGGCAAGAGGCCCCCTGAAGAGCAAGGTGGCGGCAGAGGGGCCCGAGCAGCCATTCCTAAAGGAGAGCTGGCTTCAGAATCACCTGGCTTGCCGAGCGTCATGGAAATGGCCTGCCGGGACACAGATGTGGTCCAGCACATACCTAGTGCACACAAGGCCCGGCAGCTAGTACATGTCCTAGTATCCGCTCTCGGAGCACACAGTACAGCTGGCGGTCAATCTCTGGTCAACGGCAAACAGCTGGTGCTCTCTGGCAGCCCTGCTGCCTGACTATGGTGCCCTGTAGGTTAGACAGCGTCTAGCTACAGTCTCAAGAGAACAATTTGTGCATCCAAGTCCAGAAGCAGCTGAACATCGACCCAGGATGGTGACCGGATTTCAAGTAAATGAGAAAGACCATCTGAGAGCATTTCTCTACTGTATATTCACCCTGTGCACAGTAGGTACTTCAGCTCTCTCGCGCTCGCTCTCTCTCTCTCTCTCTCACACACACACACACACACACACACACACACACACACACACACACACACACACACCCCTAATAGGAAGCAGAGCCTGACCTCTCCATGCAGGCTGGTGGACGAGCTCACCAGCCACATAGGGCTTCCAGGGCTTCTGGGGCCTCTGAGAAAACGCGGTGTGCAGTGCCCTACCACACTGGGCCCAGGCTTCCGCAGCACTAGCTACACTTCAGACCCCTGGAGAGAATTCATTACAATAGTTCTATGATGACTTAAGTACTTTGTGCTTTAAACCTGAATAGCTATTACCATTTTCTTTCAAGCCATCCTGGCAGTGAAAGATGAAGTCCTCACAAGCCCAGCGGTGCTTGGTGCTCAGCTCTAAGAGCCCACTCTGCTCAGGGCAAGCACACACTCCCATCACAGCTGAAGCTAAGCATCCCCTAGTCTCTCCACGAAAGCAAAGCCCCTGCCCTAGGTCTATGTCAATCACCATCCCTGACACTACAGGATGCTTCAAGGGTCTGGACCAGGGAAGTAAGTTGGTAGCAGGCATGGCAACCTACTCCTCTGAACCTGGCAGACAACCCTCAGCCTAGAGCTCATTCTCCTGAAGGTGAACTGGGTCACAGAATCCCCGCCTTTCACTGCTGCTGTTTTTTACTCTTTCGGATCTTTCCTCTTGGGGCCACAACCCAGCTCCCAAGCAACTCACACATGGAGGCTATTCTTAGGTATGAATGCTCAGACTTGGCTTAGCTTGTTTCTTGCCAGCTTTTCTTAAATAATCCCCAACTACCTTTTGCCTCTGGGCTTTTATCTTTCCTAATTCTGTAAACCTTATTTCCTTCTTTCCCTGTGGCTGACCCGATGCTCTCCTCTCCTTGCTCTCGGCTCCCCTTCTATTTATCCTCTCTGCCCGCCAGCCCCGCCCATCCTTGCTCCTGCTTCACCTATTGGCCATTCAGCTCTTTATTAGGACAATCAGGTGTTTTAGACAGGCAAAGAATCACAGCTTCACAGAGTTAAACAAATGCAGCATAAACAAAAGTCACACAACTGACAATAATATTCCAACACTTCTCCCTAACTAGATTCCATAGTTACTCAGAAATTTTTGTCTCCCCCACCAAAAAAATTTTGGGGGGGTGTATTTCTGTGTCCCTGGCTCTCCCACACAAGATTGCCAATGACATTCATGACTACCTACCAGAAACCCTGTTCCCAATTCCTTTCTTACCCTTACACCTAAAACTATGACCACCGTTCTTCTAAATGATTTCTCCAAACCCTCCATCTTTACAGCGGCCTCCTCCACCTACTTCAAAGGTCTGGTCAAAATGATCAACAAGAAGACACAGGCAACAAACAACACAATGAGCACACCACGCACACACATGCACACGTATGCACACACTGCACAGACTCAACACAACTGGGCTATTTCCTTAGGCTGAACTTTTTCCAGGTGAACTTCATACTATGTTTCTAATTTTTAATACAATGATTTTCCTCGTGGGTAACAAACCTTCAAGATAACTAGCAAGCAAAAGACATTCCTGAGCCCCACTCTGCGGGCTAAGCTGCACATCAGTCTCCATCAGCTCCCGGTGGGGACGGTAGTCCTGGCAGTCTGCACGCGTGGGGTCTGCCAACCGGAAGCTCCCACACTCTGCCAGGGTTAAAGTTCAAACACAGTTCCCCCACAGCTGTTCTTTTTATGAACTCAAACATATACACACAGAAGTCAACATAAAGCTTATACATCAAACGACCTAATAAAAGCCAAGTGTCCTCTTATAGGGAGTTATCCAGGGAAACCTGCAGCCAACAGAGGTCTCTGCAGCTCCCAACACACAGCTAACAAGGACAGTCACAGGCTCCTGGCCGCCCCACTTTACAGGGACCCTCACCTGAGAGCCTGTGTCCAGACCCACGGCAGGTCATTCTATCACGAACACAGGACTGGAAGCTCCTGGCTGCAGCCACCCTCCCTGACCCTGGCTGACCCTGGTCACTGTGGGTTCCTGGTGTGGTTCCTCCGACCTGGACCTCGTCCTCAAACGTGCTAATGCGTGAGTGGGCTTGGGTGGACATCACCACCAGCACCCCACAGGGCCTGCCACTCCTCCACAGTTCTCAGTCTTGGTGAGAGGTGCTGATACCAACAGCCACAGGCCCTCACAGGGCTGTGGGGCTCTCTGAACAGAGATGCCCTGACAAGCAGGCCTCCCTGCTAGGGAGAGGTTCTCCACCTGGGCCGCCTCCGTGTCTCAGCCTGGTCAGCTGAATCTGAACCTTTGGGGAGATGAACACAGCATCGCCGTGAGGTCATGCTCTTGCAAGATTGCGGGGTATGGCCAAAGAGCACCCAGTGGCCTAGCTCAGCAGGCTGACTTGACCTCAGCAGGCAGCCTACACCAGTAAGACACATACAGCTTCCAGCCCAGCTCCAGGGGCATCTGGAAAAGGCCCACGTGAGTGACAGCAGGAAGGGAAGGTGCCTGGCAGCTCAGTTCTCATCTTGCAGTCTCTAGACTCACCTTAGATTTCAGCTCATCCCATAGTCAGGGTTGTGATTTGAATGAGAATCCCCCAAGGGTAACATCACCCACACTGGCTGGGCCCTCCCACCTCAATCACTAATCATGATTGCCCTCTGACTTCCCTAGAGCTCAGCCTAATGGAGGCACCTTCTCAGTGGACAGCCTCTCTTCCCAGGTGACTCTAGTTTATGTCTGGTTGACAAAAAATGAGCCAGCAGTCATCTGTGGTCATCAACGTTCTCTCAGTCATCGGCGCTGCTACTAGCTGGCCAAGGACCACAATGAGGTGAGCTCTATTCTCGTCATCGGCGCTGCTACTAGCTGGCCAAGGACCACTATGAGGTGAGCTCTATTCTCGTCAGCAGCGGCCCTCCACCTAAACCGCCTTGGGCTGTCTCACATTATTCTGCTTAATAAACTCAGTCCCACACCCCAGCATCGACCACAACCACGTAGGCTAGAAAGAAACCTGAATAATCATTCCACTGAATCGGCAGATAATAAAGTGAGACAGAGAGGCTTTAAATGCCAGCCTGCATGTCCAGACAACTAGGAGACTGTTGGAGATGTTACAATGTTTACACTGTGGAACATTTGTTGTTACTCTGCTTGTCTATAACACCTGATTGGCCTAATAAAGAGTAGAATGGCCAATAGCTAGGCAGGAGAGAGACGGGAGGGGCAGGCATTCAGAGAAGATAAACACAAGGAAAAGGAGAGGAGGACTTGAGGGCCAGTCACCCAGCTACACCGCAAGAAAGGTCTATACGGAGGTAAGAGACCAGAGGCAGGAGATGGATGGGATAACTTAAGAAATGCTGACTGGGAACAAGACAAACTCAGGCCCAGTAAACTAAGGGGGACTGGGTATGGTGGTGCTTGTCTTAAATCCCAGCATCTGACAGTAGAAGGTACCAGACCTGTCTTCATTGGAGAGTTCCAACTTCGAGGCCAGCCTGAGCTTCATTAGGGTCCCAAACTAGCCAGGGAATCCAAATGAGACCCAAAGCTCTGGCCTACAGCTAGCCTGTGGTCACAATTCTCCAACAAAATCCCCACCCAGAGGACACTGCCACCCAAGTCCCAAGGATGAACCCTCTGCAGCTCCCTAGCTCCCCTAGTGGTCATCAGTGGGAGCTCTGGAGACCCCCTAGCTCAAGTCACCAGGGAGTAAGACAGAGGGTGACAGCACAGGCTACAACATTCTCCTCGAGCCTCTGTACATACTGCACACACGGGCATGTGTGCACACACACAACAGTCAGAGACAGAGAAAGAGAGAGAATAGAGGTCAGGGTTTTTGCCTAGGCACTGAGCAGGCCCAGAGATGAAGTCAGGGCTAGTACGTTGGGCAAACGTTTGAAAAACCATAAGGACTTCCAAATAAATTAGATAGTTCACTGGGAACTGAATATTGGAATTTTTAATAAAGACCCACATTCATGCATATGCAGTCTGGGCACATAATTCCTACGAACATCAGCTCCGCTGCCTCATGAAGGCAACGTGCCCAGACGGCGGTGGTGGCGCACGCCTTTAATCCCAGCACTTGGGGGGCAGAGGCAGGCGGATCTCTGTGAGTTCCAGACCAGCCTGATCTACAGAGTGAGTTTCAGGATAGGCTCCGAAGCTACAGAGAAACCCTGTCGGGGGTGGGGGGAGCAACATGCTACACAACTTTGGGACCCTACTCCTCATACTGGGTTGCCTTGTCCAGCCTTAATACACAGGAGATCTTATGGCAACTTGGTATGCCATGCTTTGTTGAGATCACTGGGGAACCTCCTCTTTCCTGAACAAAAGCAGAGAAGTGGATGGGGCGCAGACAGAAGAGGCAGGGGGAGACTGGGAGGAGAGGAGGGAGGTGAAACCGCAGCCAGATGTAAAACAAGTTTTTAAATTTTTTTTAAAAAATGCAACATGCTGGGCTGACTTAAAAGCACTCCTATCTAGACTCCATAACAATCCCGTGAGAAAGGGAACACAGACTTCACAGCAGGCCCCAGAAAAGCCGAGGTCAAATCTTGCACAACCTCAGGCTCAAGGGAGCAGGGTAGAAGCCTAGTCTCCTGTACCTGGGAGCAGAATTCAGCAAAGCGCAGTAAGCCACACAGCACACTTCACGGGGTGCCCGCCTGGCAAAGCACACCCATGTCACACTAGAGCACCACCAGGAGTAAACCCGATGCAGCCTCCACACCCTCACAGGCCAGCTCACCTGCCCATGAATATTTTACAAAAGCAGAGACAGTCAGTGAGTGTCAAGAAACCAAGCAGTCTAGGAATCAGACCAAACAGTTGGGGATATGCAGACTTCAATCAATGAGGAATTTCCTTTACCTAAGGGGGCTTGACTTTTAAAGGCAGCTAAGAAGTTCACCTGACTCAAAAGCCCGACCAGGACTGCACAATTCCTGCCGAGGGGCCTCCCAGCTCCGGGAGAGGGGAAGAGACAGACAACAGAGACTGCACTGCAAGGGCGGTACTGATCACGAGGCATTCAGGTTAACCAAGCCCTGCTTCCCACTGAAACCCTGAGGCTCTCTGTGGAGCTCTTGGGCAACTGGCACCAAGCCAACTCTCCGGTGCAACCCTGGGAGGAATGAGACCTCTGTGGTGACACACCAGGCTGACTGGGTCAGGACACTTCTGTGAGAGGTTCAGTGTGCATTTCAGAGAATTCAGGACATCTGGTGCAGCACTGGTCCATCTCCTGACCAGGACCGTGCCGGCTTATACTGCGAATCAGGGACAGGACAACCAGGAACTGCCACGATCTCCAGAGCATTTTGTGCATTTTTGTGCACTGAGAAACACATCTGTCATAAGACTACCAGTGCTCCAGCTGCCCAATGAAAGGAGAAAAACACAGTGGTGAGCACACTAACTCCACCTGGGAGTCCCTGAGTCCCCAGAGACTCAGCTCTAGTGAGTTCTCCCTGTCCCGTCACCATGACTCCCTCAGACCACGCACACAGACAGCTGTCCGTGCTCAGCTGGTCCTCTCAGATTGCTCATCCTCACGTCTCTAACAGCACACATGACCCATCTGAGGCAGGAACCCCACTGGGATGAATGGACTCTCACCTCTGGGCCACTGCACCATTTACTTTGAATTGTCTCTTACATTGAGCTCAAAAAAAGAGGAGAGAGTCTGACAGACAGACAGAAGACACTCCATAAGGCCGGCTGATGTGACGGAAGGATGACCCGGGAGCTACCTGCAGAACAGGGACCCTGGAAGGGCCAGCAGGCAGGGGAAAGGCAGTGCTCGGTAGAGGCAAGGAGCAGGGAAGGCATTAAGTCTTTCTTACCTGGAACATCCTACTGCCTCTTAGATACACACTAAGGAACCAACAACCCCGGGCTCCCTACGATGAGGGGACCCTGGTCAGGCCATGCACTTCCTGTGCCTCCATCCCTGGGAAGACAATCACCAACAACAGCTGGGGCTGCTGAGCGAGGGCCATTGCTGCTAATCTACTCAGCTCCAGCTGGGCCCAGACCTGCAGGCCCTCCTGGGAAGCCTCAAGTTCTGTGTCCAGCTGAGCCTGGCTCTGCTCTTCTGGCAAACAGGGAAGCCATTCCTGCAAAAGCCCACTGTTTAAGACGCTGCCCACCAGGTGTCAGGGCAGAGAAACAGGACCACCCAAACTGCTGCTGTTCAAAGACAAAGCAAGGTCAGAAAGCAATATGGCCATTTCTCAAAACCTAAACATCGGTGGTCACGGTAGTGTGAGGCAGGGGTAAGCTTATCTTTGTTGAGTTTGCAACCCAGCTCTGCAGGAGGCTAAAGCAGATGAATCAAGGCCTGCCTTGGCTGTAGACTACTGAGAACCTCTCTCAAAATAAGAAGAGGCTGGGGCACAGGCTACGTGCTAAGTGGAGAACCTATGTAGTTAAGCACACGGCTCAGTTCCCAGAAGACCATCACCACACGGTATAAAAAGAGACAATGGCGTGTTTATCAACTCATATGGAGACAGAAAGGCAAAGTTACAGATCCACAGGACAAAGCAGACTTGCTGTCACCTTGGCTGGGATGTGAAGAGAGTGTGAAGGGACTGTCAGAGTTAAGACAAGGACGCCATTTGGTGGAGTTCTGGGGACACACACTGAACTGCACACCTGAAAAGAGCATGCAAATACACACACATCTCAGCAAAGCTGTGACTACACTTGACCCATCTTTACACAGAAAGACCGCAGCATCCCTAAGATCAAATGCCTCTGGGAAAATACAGGGTAACAGCGGACAACTCCAGTGAACGGAGGAACTTTTGAAACAAAACAAAAAACTGTTGTGTTGGTTCGTAGCTTGTTGACTTAAACATACTTCACATCTGGTCTCCACTAGGCAGCCAACAGGCAGCAGAGGTGCTAAAGCTGGAACTGACCAAAACCGGGAGGCCCCGTATTCATGGAGTACTCTGAGACTGGCAATGGCGCACAACTGGAGCTGCCCCCCCCCCATGACGCCGAGAGGATCTCAAGTTCAAGGCTGGCCTACACACAAGATCCCGCCTCCAAATGAATGAAATGCCCTGAAGCACGGTGAGGAAGTTCAGTGGTTGCCCCCCTCCCCACGTCAACACCCTTCCCTAAAGTTTTCCCTTGAGTGGTCTGAGGAAGTTTTGATAAGGAGAAACAAAGCTCATGATGTAAAAAGGGTCAGGCCAGGATGAAGAGGTTTAAGGGAAAATTTAAAATTACTTCCTTTTAGATATTTGTTACTTCTTACTTATTAATAGTGAATTTAGTATTTACCTCTCTAGAGATATGCCCTCTGCCAAAAGGTAAATTGCCTAATCCTCACCACTTCAAAGACTTGCCAAGGTCATGAAGTAAGCACTGGCTGAGACAAGATTTGAGGCCACACCTCAGTAGCGTGGGGATGTAAGTCTTGCTGAAAGCCGCTGACTCTCAGTGTGTGCAGTGTATCCCATGTTCACGCCCACTGTAGGTGCCTTGGTGCTGTTGCAGCAGAGAAATAAAGTCTTGCATTTGAAAACGAGAATGACTCAGTTCCCTGTAAGCACGACCTTTGAAACACACTCACTCTCCAGAGACTGCCCAGAAACAGCAGCAGGAGTCACGGCTTCTGTTTCTCTCCACTGTTCCCCAGCATCCCCATGGTGAGCAGCCACAGACTGTTTATAACTTTATATTTCTACCCGCTCAAAGACGGAAGGCTACGCTTGACTGCATCGAGCTCTGGACAAGGGAATGCTTTAGGGAGGCACAATCCTAAATAAACACTGCGGAACAAGCACTGTCCCCAGGCTACTTCCTCTTTAGGAAAAGGACAAAAGGACCAACTAAACCCGTGCGGTCCTTCAAACAACCGCACCAGAAAACCCTCTGCTAGTTCCAGCTCCAGGCCCAGTTTATCCGTGTTAACCGAAACACAGGTGAACTCCATCAACGATGTAAGCCCGTTTTCTGTGCCTGCAACAAAATGCCTGAGGTTGGATCAGAAAGTAAAGATGTTTATTTAGTTCACAGTTTAAGGTCAAAGGCAGAGTGCTGGCTCCTGAACTGTATCACACGGGTGCGTGGGCCACACAGAAAGCACACGCAGAAAGAGGTGAAGCCGGAACACTTTAGGGATGGGCTCTTCGTTCTTCTCTAACCGCCCTCTCTTCCCAGGGCAATCAATTCCCACCTCGTTTTAACAGTCACACTGCGGACCAACCTTCCAACACAAGCTCTGGGGCACCCACTCGAACTTCATCCAAACACAGCACAGATTTGGGGTTCAAGTCCACTGGTGCTTGTCAGCGGACTGTCATGTAAGTAGCTTTGCAAGACCCAAGAAACTGTTTACAGGGTGATTCACTAATATCAGATTAAGAAATCAAACATTAAACCACATGGCAAAGAAGTGGATTTCCTGGGTCCTCCGCCCCACACAGCTCTCTGCTAAGCCCCTCTCCCTGGAGGTCAAGAGTGAGGCCTGAAAGCAGAGCCTCCTCCCCACTTCTTCATTACACTTCCTGTCTACGCACCAACCGTGAAGACTTAACCATGTATGGCCACCACAACTCAACTCAACCTCTCAGCCCAACTCCAAATATGCAGCCCAGTAACAGCAGGTGGATTTGTGGGCAAAATCTCAGAACCTCCAGACAGCACGCACAGGAGCCTGCCCTGCCTTCAGCTCCTCTGGGCTTAAAATGCCGGCGAGGGGGAGGGCAGGCGTGACCCTGCTCTCCAGCTAAGAAAAAATAGCTACGTACACCACCCTCCAACAAAACCCCTCTACCCATCCCCGAAAGAATACCTAAGTCCCTGAAGGCCAAACCCAATGAATAGCTCTCAGTCAGGTCAACTCTGACAAACGTCAGCCCTTCAGAAGGACAACGTTCTAAAAATGGCCTCCCGACACAAAACCACAGCCTGAAACCCAATTGAGGTCTCATGTTCAGCACTGCACAGGGGATCTCGGCCCCTTCTCGTGTTCTGGTCCTTAAGGAACACAGGAGAAACTGCCAGATGAGAAGCAGCAGACCAGGGTGCCAACCCCAAGAAATGGCTTCAGGCCACAGAGAAAAAAGAAGGGGGGGGGCTGCCTGCCATCAGGGTCCCCAGCAGCCCAGAGTCTCACCGCAAGGAAAGGACAGCCATTCCGGCAGGGAAGCCCAAAAGCACCGTACTAAATGCTTAACGTGGATGTATGCCCACAGGTGAACCCTCAGCCCACCCTGCACCAGCACCCACCTAGCTAAGTCCGTCCGCTCTCTGTCTTGAACAATCTGAGAGAGGTCCTATCAGGCCTGCAGTGAAGACACAGGACAGCCACTGTCAGGGAGACTTTGCTTTTGACATATGACAATGAGGTGTCTACAGCCTCCTAGAAGAGCGACCCGGGCAGTAGAGTGACTTCTAGACTATATGATGTTATCTTTAGTAGATCTGTGCATTCTTTATAGACGCCTCAGAAAGTTAACTTCTGGGTCAAGTGTCCCTGGAAACACTGGCCAGGAATTCAGGAAATGGAGACAGGGCTCACAACATTCTTGCAAAAATGGCAACCAACATTCAACACGGATGAAGCACAGACAGGAGAAAGCAGAGACTGGCAGGAGGGAGCCCATGAGAAAGAGATGAACCAGCTACACAGAACATCAACATTCCAGGGAGCCTAAAGGACAGACAGGCGACAAATCCGTTCTCTACATCAAATAAGTCAGAAAAGTCAGTCCACCTTACAGGGGTGGGGGCTCCATCTGAGTTTACCACGGAGTTTTCACCAAAGTACCAGAGGGATGTGTTAGCTTCAGTGTTTGGAGCTAAGCTAAACGCTGTACAGAGGTTGTTTAAAAAAAAAAAAAATCAATCCCATGCTCCTTTCCTTGATGTATGGTTTTTGTTCCTTTGAGGGGTTTGCTGTGGTTTCTCCCGCCTCTCTGGCCTGTCTCCGAAGGCCCAGCTAGGGCCGACCTTCCTTGTGAGCTGCCTGCTGTTCCTTCAGTTACTACAGCCCTTCAGTCAGGCTTGGGATGGACTGAAAATGCTGCCTTCTCCAACTTCTCTCTATTTGCCACGTCAATCAAAGTGCCAGGTGCAACTTGTCTGATCCCATTATGGCCTTTTCCTCTTTGTTTAAATAAACTCCAGGGCACTGAGGCTCTAAAGCACCTGTCTGCGGTACAGCCCTGGCTCAGCCTTCCCAACAGACCTCATCACCAGGGACAAAACACAGCTCCCCAAGTCTCCTCAGTGACTTCAGTTCTGCAAACACATCAAGGAAGTCGCCTGTGCTGCAGAATGGGACAAGCCGGGCCAGTCAGACCAGAACAGCCATTCCCTGCCACCAATGAGAAACCAGGGAACACGACTCTAACCTGGATGCCCATCTTCGAAAGTCCCGGCATCAAAATAACATTTACTACCTGGGATCTGGTCGAGTCATCGCCCACACAGACTGGTACACACTGGTGGTCCACCCTCACTGCCAGCCAGGCTCCACTGGAACCACCAGGGCATACACCTCTGTCTGTGTTTCCAGAGAGGTTTAGCCAAACAGACAAGACTCAAGAATGCAGGCAGCTCCATCCTGCAGACTGGAGTAGCAGAGCAGACAGAAGAACAGGCTGAGTGTCAGTACTGGCCATGTTCATCTCTCTCCACACCCTGACTGCAGACACACGTGACCCCCACTCCTGCCATGTGTTCCCTACCGTGATGGACCATAACCTCCAAATGAACAAAACCAAGCCTCCCTCCCTTCTGTGGAAGGAAAACAACTAATGTGTAGAGTAAGCCATGTATCATACACAAGCCATAAGAGAATAACGTCCCTAACGTGTGTAGAGTAAGCCATGTATCACACACAAGCCATAAGAGAATAACGTCCCTAACGTGGACTTGGTGACACTGAAGGACCTGAGTCTAAAGAGACTTCCAGCAGAAAGCACTGGCTTCATGCAACTTTCCTCTGAAACCAATGAAAAGGAGGTGTGGGGGGAGGGGAGGCACCCAAGACCTGCCCCACGCAGGGAGGAAGTGAGACCAGGCGGGCAGGTCTCCAGACCCCTACAAGGCAGCGGTTTGCGCTCATCCTTTTCTAGGGATGCAGGACCAAAGTCACCAACAGGATTCCTGGTGGAGGGACAGTCGTGCCATGACCCAGAGTCACCCAGGAGGGCATCTCACGCTGCCAAGAGAAGTAGAGAAGCGTTTCCAGGAGAGTAAAAAAGAAAAGGGATCACAAGAGGCACAGACACACAAACACGTGTGAGTGCACATGCACGTGCCTTTATCACACTTGTAAATGAATGGAAGTAACAGAAAAAATCCCCACTCCCAGAGAGTAAGAATCAGACTCGTGGAAGGAAAATGGGTGTTGGCAGGAGGACCACTAGGTCAAGGTCAGCCGTGAGTGAGACAGAGCTGGAACAGCAGCCTCAGCAGACAAGACTGAGGGGAAGAGGAGGGAGGAAGGGAGAGAAGGAGCTGGACACATGGGTTACTCAAATGTTTCATCTTTTTTTTTAACCTTTAAATTATTTACATCAGTTACCCCCGTGTAGAACCCATCTAAGAACATAAAGGGGAAAGTTTGCTCTGGCTCAGATTTTACCCCCACTTCACAGATCCATGAGCTTCAGCAAAATATCACTGAGTGGGAACATGTGGAGGAGAAGGGACAGAACACAGACAGGTCGGACCAGACATCTGCATCAAAGGCACACCCCTGGGGCCTACTTCTTCCGGGTAGGTTTGTCAACCTCTGATTTCCACAATTCCCAAAACACAGCCATCAGCCAGAGATAGGTATTCAACACACAGGCCTGACAATAGCCAGAGATAGGCATTCAACACACAGGCCTGCCACCAGAGATAGGTATTCACCACACAAGCCTGAGAGGGATAGATAGCATTAATTACAGGGATTGACTCTGTCTCATACACACAGAAGTCTAGAAAGACGGACACTAAAATGCTAACAGTGGTTATCGACTCTCCTTGTCCCAATAGTTGACACTAAACTTATTGTTTCTTATTCATTTATTCTGTGGGGAAAGCAGGGCTTCAACGCGTCTGCTCTGGAGGAGAGGAGCAGATGAGAGATCAAAAGGCCAGGCCGGGGCTGGAGAGACGGCTCCACAGTCACGGACACACGCTGGCTCCTAGCTGCCTGGGCTCCTGTTCCCGAGATCCAACACCTCTGCCCTCCACCAGCCTCACACGCGTGTGTGTGCACATCCACAACCTCCGCCAGCCTCACACGTGTGTGTGTGCACATCCACAACCTCCGCCAGCCTCACACGTGTGTGTGTGCATATCCACAACCTCCACCAGAACTACCTCACACGCGTGTGCACATCCACACAGAGAAAATGGCAGATATAACAGGCCGGAGTTGAGTTCAGAAACACTGTTTATTCCTGGATCAAATCCTGCTGGTGTGGAGGTCAGCGAGCAGACAGATTCACCACCCTAAACCAGGCTGGATGAGTGATCTTATACAGAACATTAGATGTTTTGAATTGTGTGACATCAAGCACTGTGCTTGTATTGTTCTCAAACAATTCTTTCCATGAGGAAAATCAACAAATAAGATAAAAATGCTCAAAAAATAAACAAACCCACTAAATATCTGTTTAAGTTTCACTGCTGACTTTCTGAAGTTGAGATGGGAGTCTAGAGAGATGTGGCAATGGGACCAAGAGTGCTGTGAGGCCAGACCAGGCCAGCCGTGAACTCACACCTCCTAAGTGCCAGGATTAAAGGCCTGTGCACCACATCCAGCAATTTAATTCGATGTTTATAAGTGTTCGCCTGCATGTAAATGTATGTGCCACATGTGTGCAGTGCCCGTGGAGACCAGAACAGAGTATCAGATCCAGGAACTGTGGGCACAGATGGTGGACTGCCAAACAGGCACCAGACGCAGGTCTTCTGCAAGAGCAACAAGTGCTCTTAACCACTGAGCATCTCTGGCCCTTTGACGTCACTCACCGCCCCTCCTGAAGCCTTCTGTCTCTCCACAAAAGGCCTAAGACTGCAGAAGTTGTGTCTTGGAATGTCACCAACATTCACTATGGTGAAGGCAGAGGAGGCAGGCATGCACACAGATCCCCTGCAGCCATGCACAGACAGAGGGGTTGCATCACATTCACGCAGCATGGGAGCTGTAGCAGAGCTCAAATGAGGAAAGCTTTCTCATTTTCAAAGGTCTGCTCTTCCAGGGCCACCAAGAGCTGCAAAGGCAAACTGACATTCCCAGAGTCATTTTAAAGGGTTGCTCGTAACTTTGCTTTTTTTTCTTAAATGATGAAATCAGACCAGGGGAACAGCTCACCAGAAGGGAAGAGCTATGATGAGTTGGGGCTTTCTTCAGTCTCCAGACCAGCCCTAGGACCCAGCACTTATCACCTCACGGACCAGACCTACTTGGTCTGTGGTTCAACAACCCAAAGATAAACAAGGCGGTGTATCTGTCTACAGTCTCCCACAATGGGCCTTATCCCACAAGCGCAGGCGGGGCAACCTCCATCGGAGAAATGTCCACTTCTCTCCTGCTCTGGTGTGCCAAAAGCAAGCAGCAGTAACCTCTAAAGAACCAAACGCGGGTGTTCTCAACTACAGACAGACAGAACACACTGACCCTTCCTGCTGCCCCTGCTGAGGCATTCACACCTTATCTCCAAGATCTCCAACGTCTTCATTCCCCCTTTCTCCCTAAAGGTTTGTAAAGGCAACTTTTATGATGGAGATGGGGAACTCAATGACTTAGCAGAGGAGGGGTAAGGCTGGTTTTCCAGTCCATGATTCGTGTTCTGGCATGCCATGGGTAAAGAGGCTCAGCCTATGAACCCAACTCACCCATCAAGTAGTATGGCCTTGCTGCCAACTCTCTCTAATCAACCAACCAGGTGAACAGTGTGGCCCACGTCTTCCTACACCGCAGGACCACAGCCTCCACCGCACACACACTGCACACTCCAGTAAACCCAGCCCAAGCTGTAGTTCTCAGCCATACGCCACCATGCCGAGGCTCACCAGTCCCTGTGCCCTGCTTCTTGAGACCCTAACTCTCTCCTCTCCAGTGGGCAAACCCCTCTGGAGAACTTGACATGTGTGAGACAGAACACGTGCGTCAAGTGCATGGCCCCCTGCTCCTGGCCATCTGCCTCTCCACCTTCCTCTTCCCGTGTGTTAACCAGACACAAACTACACACACAGTAATAAAATAGGAAGAACTTTCGTTTTTTGTTTGTTCCAGATAGGGTTTTCTCTGTGTAGCCCTGGCTGGCCTGCCTCTGCCTACCTCCCAAGTGCTGGCATTAAAGGCGTGCACCACCACCCCTCAAGAGATTTCATTCTGTTGTGATAGTGGTGGTTTACCCCCTCCCCAAGAGACAGGGTCTCATTATTTAGCCCTGGCTGGCCTGGAACTCACTATATAGACCAGGCTGGCCTCAAACAGAGAGATCCTCCTGTCTCTGACCCTTTAGTGCTGGAATTAAAGGTGTGAGTCACCACACCCAGCACAAAGGCTTTGAATTCATATCTTATGAGTGTGTAAGTATTATATAAATATGCAATTGGATGTTCAAGGACATGGATGGAGAGGTCAGATGGAAGGCAACCTTTCTGAGACTCCCTCCTTCTACCATGTGGGTCCTGAGGACTGAACTCAGTTGTCGGAGTCAATAGAAGCACTATCCTGAGCCATCTCACTGGACCCAAAATGCTTTGTGGGCTTTTTTCTTTACTGGTAATAACAAATGTTCCCATTGTACTTTATTCCAAAGCTTTAAATGCATTTTTTTTCCTGAGCTACATCTGCAATAGCAGAGAATCACAGACAACTCTGGACATTTTCACTGGTGGCTGCATATGGGACAATAACTCATGCAAGGGACAAAAGGATGACCATCTCCAGAGTTTACCCCAGATCACACACGTGACCGTGCACGCACTTCATTAGCCCCTCATGCCACCAAGCAGACATCAGCTCTCCCAGGCACTCTCTCCAGTAACCAGCAGCTCTGAATAGCTAGCACACACAGCTGATGGACACAGTTGGACTCACAGTGTCCGCCATGGCCCCGATGCCATCTTAGACTATTCATCTGCTAGAACCAAGTGCCGTAGACTAGGCAACTTACAAACAACACAAACACACTGCTTACAGCTCTGGAAGATGGAAACCTTCAACACAAGGTCCCAGCAGACCTGAGGGGCAAGGGTCTGTTTGTTCCTCAGAGTTGGCACATGGCAGAAGGGACTAGCAAGCCCCTCTTTTTTTTTTTTTTTTTTTTTTGGTTTTTCGAGACAGGGTTTCTCTGTGGCTTTGG